>NC_069499.1:1538168522-1538468522 GCF_027579735.1 Bombina bombina
TCCATGACAACATCACAGAGCTGGTGGATATTAGAGACCTTGCGCTCCCCCACCTTCCATTTGAGGATGCCCCACAGATGCTCAATAGGGTTTAGGTCTGTAACAAAGCAACGTTTCGGCCTAACAATAAGCCCTTTTTTAAGCTTGACATTAAGTGAACTAAAGGATACAATGCCAAGTGATCCTGAAAAACAAATCAAATTGTGAAAAAACATCATAATATAATGTGAACATAAATTATGTAAATTTGATATAAAAAATAACTTTAATTTAAAATAGTGACAAATACTCATTATACTATAATTGGTTTTAATATATAATTTCTATTCTAAATAGGTATGTATTGATCTCATATTCCATTAAGAGATCAATACATACCTATTTAGAATAGAAATTATATATTAAAACCAATTCTAAGAATCTTTAAATTAATATATAGCCAAATCAATATCATACAGTCACATTATTAATGTATAGTCAAATGAATTATAGATGTTATAAGAAAAAATGATAACACTTAAAACACCAAATAAGTTAATATTCCAACACCCAGGTAACATAAAGAATTTTAAAGGGACACTCAGGTTTTATTGAATTTTCATGATTTAGATATAGCATGTAATTTTAAACAACTTTCCAATTTACTTCCATTAAAAAAAATGTGCACAGTCTTTTATATTTACACTTTTTTGAGTCACCAGCTCCTACTGAGCATGTGCAAGAACTCAGACTATACGTATATGCATTTGTGATTGGCTGATTGCAATCACATGGTACAGGGGGAGTGGAAATATACATAACTTTAAAATGTGTTAGAAATAAATCTACTACTCATTTGAAATTCAGAGTAAATGCTATTGTATTGTCTTGTTATCTTGCATTTGTTGATTATGCAAATCTACTGTGTTTACTGGTCCTTTAAGAATAAAAGTATCCACATACTATAAGTAGAATTTCACATTTATAAGAAATAACCATTAAGGTGAAAATAAACACCTCGAATTAAAAAAGAAAATAAGAATGCACATAACCACTATAGAACTTAAATTTTGTTTATATTCACCAAATCACTACTTAATGTAATCTTTGAATTATATTATAGATTAGGTTTGGGATTAGAAAAAACAGAAAGTTTCTATGGTTTAATATAAAATAACATAGTATGTACACAAGGTTAGTTTATCAGAGTGTAACACATTCTATCTAGAAACGGTTTGCAAATATTAAAGGAGTTTAGCACAAGAATTTAATACCAGTAATTGTAACAAGAGCTTTGAAATTCGAAATGTCCAAAATACTAAAATAATATGAATATAATTGGTCTCAATAGATTGCGATTAAATATATTGCAGCTACAAAATATGTATGATGTTTGTTCAAACAAGAGGGCATGATAGCAATAAGTATTTTACTAATATAAAAAAAGAGAGATTCCATTCCAAAATAATTTTTCATCTCTTTTCTGTATGATGTTTGTTTTAAAAAAAAATCTATTTGTATACAAAAGTCTATTTGCATTAAAAACTGGAAATTATTAATTTCAGAAGAATTTTAATAGTTGCATGCAGAAATCAAAAAGCCCCAAGGTGAAAAGTCACCCCTCCCCTTATTTTTGACACAACGATGCCTTAACCAATCAAAAGAAGTGGAGCGTTTTTTAAATGCTTCAGCAAAGACAACACAGCATCTTGAGAAAGCCCGCAATTAGGGTGAAACCGGTTGAAGCTGTGATTTGAGTAAAGAACAGGTGGTTTGACGCTATGTGTGAGAACAATCGCAGCTAGAAAACTCTTTCCCGAAGAAAAAGGGATTGCCGTGAGTTACATACAAACGGAGGGAGAAACAAACACCTGATGTTGAAAATAAAAGACAACAGATTTCGTTTCCCTTGCGTACATTCTGTACTAAGTGCAGGGGAAGGAGTCCGGTATAAGGAATTAAGAAACTTGCGCATGTTTGAAAATATTAAAGGTGAACACCGGAACTGTCTGGCTGTCAGAGCGGATCGAACAGCATCAGCTCCTGAGAAAAATCTGCCTGAAGTAAGGGTAAGACTACCTGCACGGCAGGATTACAACAGAGTCTACCAAAGGTACAGTTACAAATACAATCAGTGAATGCATCTCTCTGTAGCAACTTTGAAAAGGCAATTAAGTTAACAAGTAGTTGGCCACTACTATACTCTATTGTCAAAAAGAAATGCATTAGGAGAGACTTCTATTCTTAAAACGTATGCAAAACTGCATCTGTCAAAAAAAGGGGCATCGCAACATTGTTACGAAGTACAACTTTTTAGGAGAGACTGTTTTGTTCTATACAACTAATACCATTACAGTTAACCAAAGGTGGTATCGTCACATTATTCTAAACAAAACATTTTGTTCAGTTGAAAATATGGAGTCATCTTCTTAAGGAGAATTCGTATTACAAATAGAAAATACACTTGCATTTAGGTATATGCTTAATATCTGTTTTTAATGCCAATGCAAGATACATTGTACTTTTGAAATATAGGTCTCATTAAAAATGAGCACATTTTAATTTTTAAAGTTTGTTTTAGATGAATTTCTGTTATATATAGACTTCAGCTATAAGTCTATAAATTGTATGTTTTTTTGTTGTTTTTTTTATTGTTCAAGTAGTTTTAATTCTAAGTAAAAGCATTTTTTAAAATTGTTATTTTTTTTTGTTTTTTCCTTTATTCCTAATAGAAGCTAGAGAGTGTTTACAAATTTATGAGTGTTTAAATATGTATGACACTATTTTAACACACAATTTGAGGAGTAGTGAATATTTGTTACATTTGAACTTATATATATTGATTCTTATGTCCTAAAATAGAAGAGCACACAATAGTAACATTGATATAACAACTATACTAACAACTATACTAAGTACAAATTAAACACATAGAGGTTTTTATCATTACATATATATAAGAAGAGCGAATATATCCCTAACTTTTGACACCATTATAAAACAAAAATAGAAGGTTTAAAATAGAAGCTCGCAAGTGTTTAATATTTATGACACTATTGCAACACCCAAATTGAGGAGTAGTGAAAATTTGTTACAATTTGAGGCTATATATTGATTCTTATGTCCTTAAATAGAAGAGCATACAATAGTAACATTGATATAACAACTATACTTAGTACAAATTAAACACATAAAGGTTTTGATTATTACATAAATATAGGAAGAGTGATTATATCCCTATCTTTAACGCTTTAAGCTTGCTTAGTGCCACCCCAAGAAATCCCTGCTCTATTCTTATAAATAAGAAAGTTTTATAGATGAAATTGTAGTGTAATGAGTATTTGTCACTATTTTAATTAAAGTTATTTTTTATATAAAATTTACATAATTTATGTTCACATTATATTATGATGGTTTTTTCACAATTTGATTTGTTTTTCAGGATCACTTGGCATTGTATCCTTTAGTGGATATACTGTTAAATTTTGTAGCACACATTTTGTAACAATATGTTGTATAGAAAATATTTTCATATGCAGTATTTATCTTTGACCACTAGATGGCAATATTTATGCATTTATCACAATTGTTTGGCGCCATTAGGTATTAGCTATTTAAACATTGTCATATTCACTTAAAGGGACATTAAACACTTTGAGATGGTAATATAAAATGATAAATTGTATATATAAAACAACTCTGCAATATAATTTCATTATTTATTGTGTCCTCTTTGCCTGTAATTCCATTCTGAAATTGTGAGCTTTTCAGTTCCTGTTAGAAATGGAAGTGCAGAACACTGTTAAATCCTGCACAACCATTGGCTGCACACTCCAGTGACCTATTTATAACGGTCCCTAATTGGCCACAGCAGAGAAGGTAACACAAGTTACAACATGGCAGCTCCCAGTGTTTTATAGACACTAAAAAGTGACAAAATAAGTGTAAAGTTTTAAACAACTAATGAAACTTTAAAAAATACATCTACATGTTAGTCATGGACTAATCTTTTCATTGAATGCATCATTCTATCTAGCATGTATTTAGTGTTTAATGTCCCTTTAATGTCAAGCTTGAAAAAGGGTTTATTGTTAGCCCGAAACGTTGCTTTGTTACATTGGACCCTGTATGTAAAATAAAGGTCACTTTACTCACCACAGCTGGAGATTACTTTTTCATTTGGATCTATTTGGGCTTGGTAAGCCTTCTCCGTGCTCCTGTGAGTAGTGGGTGCTGCATTCATTTTATTCTATTCAAGTATATACCTGACCACTGGAATACTTGCACCACTATGACCTCTGAAAGTTTAAATACAACAAAGGGTTCCAATACCTTTAGATACTCAGCGGAGGATGCACAAGTGGTATTTTCCTCCGTATTGGGCTCGAGTGACTTTCTTAATGTGGCCCCAAAAGAGAGATTGAGCAAACGCCTGGAGAAAGATGGTGTCAAACAGATGGTTTTACAATTACATGCTGTTACCTTATCGGAATATTTCAAAGCACAGCGGATTCCCAGGGGCTTACGCATGTCTACACGTCCAACTCTGTTTGCTGATAAGCCGGAGTACTGTGAAAGATTTGAGAGCATTTTAAATAAATAGTTCGCACAAAGAGAAATTGCCAGATATAAAGTTGAAGTGGAAAAGGCAAAGCAAGAGTTGCAGCAGAGTGTGTCACTTGACGAATATAAAGCTTTGATTGATAAAATTACTAAGTCGGTAAACGAATACAAGAAGACACTAGAAGATGGAAAGCGCACTAAATTTATGCGAGACGAACAAGATTATGCACAAGGCAATATCTACAGATGGTTCCAGAAGACAGATGTGGGTGGTCCCTCCAAACTTAGATTCCAGCGTCAGAGACGCGACAAGCGTCGCGCACCAGGTGATACTCAGAGTGAGTCGGAATCGTCAGTTTGTTTTTTGACAGAGGATTCAGATGGAGACGCCGGACGGGCGGCAGGAAACATCGCAGGTGCACAACCTCCTGTTCAGGGAGCAAAGAAGCCCAGACAAACCCGGTGGAACAGCCGAGGCAGAGGCCAGAATTTCAATTAACCACTACACGATGTGCGGTGAATAACAAAGCAAATTTATACGACCAGGTGACTTTTATTTCTCCAGGCAGTGATTTACTTTTGGTAGATGACTCTTTTGTTTCTTGTGACTCCACAGGCAATGTAATGGACTTTGCAGATAAAAGTTTATATGCAGACCTACTATATCCAGCTACAAGTTGCAATAATGGTGAAACTGAGATCAATGATGTTAATGATGTTAATATCGTACATAATATCTCAGGGGTTAATTTTAACAGATGCTGAAATTTCTCTCCTTAATAAGGGATTATCATATTGCCCTATTAATAAAGGAAATTTATTCCAAGTTAAACATGAATTACATACATTTTTTCATACAATTAAATTGAAATTATTTTTTGATAAAAAAATTAAATTTCAAGATAAAGAAATGTATACTAAGGGAAATTAAATGCTCACTTGTGAGATGGTAGGACTTAGAAATACCAGCAAGTTTAACCCTGTAACTACTGATAATGGTGCCAATACATTCTTTGATTTGGTACTTAGGGATGTTGAGCAATTATTCCAGAAACCTGACTTTATGTTTCAGAAAAGATTTATGGAGTATCAAAATGACTCAGGATCTCTAAAGACCTTGAAATCAAGAAAGGAATTGGCTATTAAAGCGGCTGATAAGGGCGGCGCCTTAGTAGTAATGAATCAGGAGGCCTATATATCTGAGATAGAACAACAACTTAGTGATACTTCAGTTTACACTATGATTGGTTATGATCCCACACATAAGATTCAAAATGAAATTGCTAATATTCTGTGTCAATCTATGAAAAATGGATTGATCTCAAAAGGTTTGAATGAATTTTTAAATATTAAACATCCGGTCAGACCAGTTATATACTGCCTGCCAAAGATCCATAAAAATGAATTGAAACCCCCGGGTAGACCTATAGTGGCAGGTTCAGGGTCTATTTTTATAAATATTTTTGTTTTTTTAAGCAGAATTTTGCAACCTTATGTGGTTAAATCCTCATCTTACATTCAAGACACTTATGATTTTCTGAAAAAGCTTGAGCAGCTTAATTTAGAGAATAACAAAGTAATTTTATTTACACTTGATGTATCAAGTTTGTACACGTCTATCAAGCACATGAGTGGGATTGAGTCAGTAGCTAAAGTTTTAAGGTGTGATAATAAGTATAATCAGGCACAAATACAGTTTTTTCTGGAATTGTTGGAAGTTATACTTTACATGAATTATTTTCTTTTTAAGGATGATTTTTTTCTTCCAGAAAAAGGGTACTGCTATGGGATCCAATGTCGCCCCAACCTATGCCAACATCTTCATGAACAATTTTGAAGAATTTTTCGTTTATGAACATGCATTGTTTAAGAAATTTGGAGCCACTTGGTGGCGGTTCATTGACGATGTGTTTGGAATATGGTATGGCGACATTGGATCCCTATTTTCCTTTGTTGATGATCTCAATAGATCAGTTAATGGAATTAAGTTTAATTTGACATGGAATGAACAATCTGTTAAATTTTTAGACACGTGTATCTATAAGGGTGAACATGGATTGAGGGCTGATAACTATTCGAAACCAACGGATAAAAACAACACTTTGTTATTCAATAGCTTTCATCCACCTTCTACCTTTAGAGCTATACCTAAAAGTCAGTTATTGCGAGTAGATCACATTGTGTCTGATACTGATTTAAAAATAACACGATTTAATATTACTACTGTTATGATTATCTTTGTAAGCCCTAAAACTCTTGACTCAATTCGCTGCCTGGAACAGTTACTCCTTTACTAGCCGCATAGACAATCCATATGTCATAATATTGTGTGTAGATGTTAATCTAATGGATGGGCAAATGTTGTATTTTGTATTTTATTGCATGTTGAAACTTCAATAAAAAATTTAAAATAAAAAATAAAAATAACACGATTAGAACAAATGTCCAAAAAAATTATGCAAAGAGGTTACCCTGCTGATCTTGTGCACAAAGAAAAACAAAATATTATTTTTAGATCTAACACTAGGCCCATTACAACAAAAAAAGAAAAAAACAGGTTGATTTTTGTATCACAATACAACACTAGAAGCAGTCAGATAAATAAAATTATACGTAAGTATTGGCATATTTTACAGAAATGTCATTCTGACATTAATGCATTTTCAGAGCCACCTATGCCAGCCTACAAAAGAAGCCCTAACATAAGAGATCAGTTAGTTAGAGCAGATGTTGACAGTTGTAAATATACACAAAGAACCATAACTGGTAAGCGACGTACAGGATGTTATCCTTGTCTTTCATGTGTCGATTGCAACTCTATGATAAAAGGTGATAAAGTTTTTCATCCCTATACAGGTAAAAAATATACTATTAGGGAATATTTGACTTGTAGATCAGAGTTTATTATTTATGCAATCAAGTGTCCATGTTCGTTGTTATATATTGGACAATCGACCAGAGAAGCACGTGAGAGAATCTCTGAGCACAAGTCAAATATTAGATGTAGTAAGGATGCTCCAGTTTCCTCACACTTTTTACAAGCTTACATAATATCAGCCAACTTTGTTTCCAAATTTTGGAACAAATTCATATGCCTAGAAGAGGTGGTGATAGGGTAGCTTTACTAAATAAAAGGTCCTTTTGGATTAATGAACTTAACACCTTATGGCCTAAAGGCCTTAATAGAGAATGCAATTGGACAACGTTTAAGATTTAAAGTTTTAGTATTCAACATTTTTTGTTTCTTTGGTAGTCTCCTTTTTTTGCATCTACTTTATCTATGTGTTTAAGTTATTGTTGATTTTGCATTTCTATGGGTTATGTCTAATTATGTAATAATATTAAGTACAGATTTGGTATTAACCCATTAATATACTGAGTATCCATTAGTTTTTAAATATTTTTGACTTATTAAGGTATAGGGGATTCTAATTTTAGGGATTCTCATATATCCAATTTTTAAAAAAGAAAATCCATACATGTGATTGTGTTCTTATAAATAAGAAAGTTTTATAGATGAAATTATAGTATAATGAGTATTTGTCACTATTTTAAATTAAAGTTATTTTTATATCAAATTTACATAATTTATGTTCACATTATATTATGATGTTTTTTCACAATTTGATTTGTTTTTCAGGAACACTTGGCATTGTAATCATTTAGTGGATATACTGTTAAATTTTGTAGCACACATTTTGTAATAATTTGCTGTATAGAAAATATTTTCATATGCAGTATTTATCTTTGACCACTATGTGGTGATATTTATGCATTTATCACAATTGTTTGGCGCCATTAGGGCTATTTAAACATTGTCATATTCACTTAATGTCAAGCTTGAAAAAGGGCTTATTGTTAGCCCGAAACGTTGCTTTGTTACATTGGACCCTGTATGTAAAATAAAGGTCACTTTACTCACCACAGCTGGAGATTACTTTTTCATTTGGATCTATTTGGGCTTGGTAAGCCTTCTCCGTGCTCCTGTGAGTATTGGGTGCTGTATTCATTTTATTCTATTCAAGTATATATCTGCTTAAGTATGTCACAGTACATGTTGGCATTCATGGTTCCCTCAATGAACAGTAGCTCCCCAGTACCGGCAGCACTCATGCAGGCCCAAACCATGACACTCCCACCACCATGCTTGACTGTAGGCAAGACACACTTGTCTTTGTACTCCTCACCTGGTTGCCGCGACACATGCTTGACACCATCTGAACCAAATAAGTTTATCTTGGTCTCATCGGACCACAAGACATGGTTCCAGTAATCCATGTCCTTAGTATGCTTGACTTCAGCAAATTGTTTGCGGGCTTTCTTGTGCATCATATTTAGAAGAGGCTTCCTTCTAGGATGACAGCCATGCAGACCAATTTGATGCAGTGTGCGGCGTATGGTCTGAGCACTGACAGGCTGACCCCTCACCCCTTCAACCTCTGCAGCAATGCTGGCAGCACTCATATGTCTATTTCCCAAAGACAACCTCTGGATGTGACGCTGAGCACGTGCACTCAACTTCTTTGGTCGACCATGGCGAGGCCTGTTCTGAGTGGAACCTGTCCTGTGAAACCGCTGTATGGTCTTGCCCACCGTGCTGCAGCTCAGTTTCAGGGTCTTGACAATCTTCATATAGCCTAGGCCATCTTTATGAAGAGCAACACTTATTTTTTCAGATCCTCTGAGTTCTTTGCCATGAGGTGCCATGTTGAACTTCCAGTGAGCAGTATGAGAGAGTGAGAGAGCGATAACACCAAATTTAACACACCTGCTCCCCATTCACACCTGAGACCTTGTAACACTAACTTATCACATGACACTGGGGAGGGAAAACAGCTGAATGGGCCCAATTTGGACATTTCCACTTAGGGGTGTACTCACTTTTGTTGCCAACGGTTTAGACATTAATGGCTGTGTGTTGAGTTATTTTGAGGGGACAGCAAATTTACACTGTTATTCAGGCTGTACACTCACTACTTTACATTGTAGCAAAGTGTTATTTCTTCAGTGTTGTCACATGAAAAGATATAATAAAATATTTACAAAAATGTGAGGGGTGTACTCACTTTTGTGAGATACTGTATATAGTGGTGTAACTTCGCACCCTAAGATAAACTAGTGTACTGTAAAACTGTATCCCTCTTAAAGGGTCATTGAGATTGATACTGTATTAATAGATATTTATATATATATATATATATATATATATATATATACGTATATATATATATATATATATTGTGACAGAACCCAAGGCATAGTAATGGAAGGTGTCTATATTCCCTTAAAAGTGCTGCAGTGTGGGGTATGGTCTGACAACCCCAGGGAGAATTGCGTCTGAATGGGCAAGTCTCCTTGCGCCATTTCTGAGTGGAGAACCTCAGAAGGCATATTATGATTTGGAGCCTGAGCAGGCCAGTGACTATAAAAAGCTAAAAACAGAAATCTTGGCCCGCCTGGGAGTAACGACAGCAGTAAGGGCCCAGCGATTTCACTCCTGGACTTACAGTCAAGACAAAGCCGTGCGGTCACAGATGTTTGACTTGATACATCTTGCCAGGAAATGGCTACAGCCAGAGGTCAACTCAGCTAGTCACATTGTGGAACAGCTCGTGATGGACCGGTTCCTGCGAGGATTGCCTGTTTCCCTGCGGCGGTGGGTCAGCCAGAGTGAACTTAAAACTGCTGACGGTCTAGTTGCCCTGGTGGAACGCTATTTGACTGCCGGAGAGTTTCTACAAATCCCCAACCAGGAAAGACCTAGAACCCCGAAGATCCAGAGTCCCAGTAAATTGGGTAAGACTGTTCCAGGGAAAAGGGGGTATCGGGAGGAGCAGATGGGTTTTTACAACCCGAGGGACATTACTGCAAGGGACAAGAGTTTTGTGAGGCAGGAAGGGTCCACAATAGCCTCAAAGATGTTGTCTAATGCTAATATTAAATGTTTTCAATGTAAAGAGTATGGGCATTTTGCAAAGGACTGCCCTGAGATTGATGTTGCTATGGAATGTAATGTTGGCAATATGAGAGACAATTATTCATTGTACACTCGCTCAGTATATGTAATTACCAAACATGATTGTTTAAATGGCCACCCTTGGTGCACTGTAAGGGTGGAGGGAAATGAAATGAAAGCTTTGCTGGACTCTGGTAGCATGGTTACGCTCATTGACAGGGGTCTGTTGAGAAATACTCCTATTGATAATTACCAGAACCTAGATATTGCTTGTGTCCATGGGGACATACACAAGTATCCAACTGCTAAAGTACTTATTGAAACTCAAAATGGCCCTATAAATCATAGAGTTGGTTTAGTGGATAAATTAGTCCATGAAATGATAATAGGCAGAGATTTTCCCCATTTTTTGAATCTATGGGATGCTGCTGAGGAAAATTCACCGGATTCAGTAGAGGGCGCTGTTTGTGACTTTCCCTTTTCTGATTTATTGGGGGATGACTTAGACAAAATAACTCCTGCTAGAGGGAAACACTCAACCCCTATGGAAACCCTAGTTGGAGGTAATACTGAACAGAATAATACAGGTCAATCTAATATATCTGAACCTGATGTAGAAATAACTGACCTAGAGTTTAGCCCAAGTAACTTTAGGGCTGCACAATGGGAGGATCCAACTTTAGCTGTGGCTAGAAACTATATTTCCATAAGAAATGGCACCCCCATTAATACTGATAAAGCACTCACCTATCCATACTTTGAAGTGGAAAATGATTTATTGTACAGAGTTGGGAAAAAGGAGTCTGTCAAACAGCTGTTAGTACCCCAGGCATATCGACACACTGTATTAAATCTGGCACATAGCCACATACTTGGGGGCACTTGGGGATTGAAAAAACCAGAGAGAGAATTCTTAGGAGGTTTTATTGGCCAGGTGTAATGGCATCTATCACAAACTATTGTTCTTCTTGTCCTGAATGCCAATTAACTGCCCCTCTTACAGCATACCGTAGCCCCTTGGTGCCCTTACCCATAATTGTGGTCCCATTTGAATGCATTGGTATGGATTTTGTGGGTCCTCTTGTAAAGTCTGCAAGGGGGCACCAGTATATATTGGTAATAGTAGACTATGCTACACGTTACCCTGAGGCAATACCCATGCGTACTACTTCAGCAAAAGCAATTGCTAAGGAGTTAATGTTAATGTTCAGCCGTGTTGGGATTCCCAAAGAAATATTAACAGACCAAGGCACTCCATTTATGTCGAGAATTACAAAGGAGTTGTGTAATCTTCTTCATATAAAGCATCTGAAAACATCCGTATATCACCCACAAACTGATGGTCTGGTAGAATGATTTAATAAAACACTAAAGGCTATGCTCAAAAAAGTAATTGATAAAGATTGGAAAAACTGGGATTTCCTTTTGCCTTATTTAATGTTTTCCATCCGAGAGGTCCCTCAAGCTTCTACTGGGTTTTCGCCCTTTGAACTTTTGTATGGAAGACAACCCAGAGGGTTGCTAAACATAGCTAAGGAGACTTGGGAACAGGAGTCAACCCCTCACAGAAGTGTGATTGAACATATAACTCAGATGCAGGATCGGATGACAGCCATTATGCCCATAGTTAGAGAACACATGGAAAATGCCCAACAGCACCAGCAGAACAGCTATAATAGAAATGCCAGGGTTCGTGTGTTTAATCCAGGAGACAGAGTACTAGTCCTGGTTCCCACTGTAGAGAACAAATTTTTGGCAACTTGGCATGGGCCATATGAAGTCATTGACAGAGTGGGGGAAGTAAATTACAAAGTAAGACAGCCCATGGAGGCGAAAGGAGGTACAGATTTATCATGTGAGTTTACTTAAACCGTGGAAAGAAAGAGAAACACTTGTGGCTATAAAAACAGCAGACCTCCCTACAATGGAGGAGAATGAACCCGTAGTCAATATCTCAGAAACCCTGACTATCCACCAGAAGAGGGAGGTAAAAGACTTCATCAGATTAAATAAAGATGTTTTCTCCTCAGTCCCAGGAAGAACTACGATAATAGAGCATGACATTGTCACTGAACCGGGAAAAAGGATAAATCTAAAGCCATATAGAATACCTGAAGCCCGGAGGGAAGCAATAAAATTGTAAGTAAAGAAAATGCTGGACCTTGGGGTAATTGAAGAATCCCAAAGTGACTGGAGTATCCCAATTGTGCTTGTACCAAAGCCTGATGGCACAATCAGGTTTTGTAATGATTACCGGAAGCTGAATGCAATATCCAAGTTTGATGCATACCCCATGTCAAGGGTTGATGAACTTGTGGAGAGACTCGGAAGAGCCAGGTACCTTACCACATTGGATTTGACCAAGGGTTATTGGCAAGTGCCGCTTACAGGACGGGCAAAGGAAAAGACTGCCTTCTCTACTCCAGATGGGCTCTTCCAATACAAGGTGTTACCTTTTGGCCTACATGGTGCTCCAGCAACATTTCAAAGAATGATGGACCGGATCTTAAGGCCACATGCTCATTATGCTGCAGCTTACTTAGATGACGTGGTCATACATAGCGAAGATTGGGAGTCTCACTTGCCAAAAGTGCAAGCTGTCCTTAATTCCATAAGAAATGCCGGTCTGACAGCAAATCCGAGTAAATGTACCATTGGCTTGGAGGAGGCCAAGTATCTTGGCTATTCCATTGGAAGAGGAATAGTAAAGCCACAACTTGCTAAAGTTGAAGCCATAAGGAATTGGCCACGACCTATGACGAAGAAACAGGTCAGAACATTTCTTGGGCTTGTTGGCTACTACAGAAGGTTTATCTCCAACTTTGCTACTATAGCGGGTCCTTTAACTGACCTCACTAAAGCAAAAGCTCCAGTAATAGTGAAATGGTCCTCTGAAGCTGAACAGGCATTTCAAAATCTCAAGGAAGCCATCTGTAGACAACCAGTGTTAGTCACCCCTGATTTTTCAAAGGAGTTTGTTTTACAGACGGATGCCTCTGATGTAGGGCTTGGAGCAGTGCTTTCCCAGGAAAGTCAAAGTGAAGAGCACCCAATACTATACCTGAGCCGTAAACTTCAACCTAGAGAAAAGAACTATTCGATTGTTGAAAAGGAGTGTCTAGCAATTAAATGGGCTGTTGAAACTCTCAAATATTATTTGTTGGGCAGAAAATTTAGACTAGTTACTGATCATGCACCTCTCAAATGGATGAGTCAAAATAAGGATAATAATAGTAGAGTTACACGCTGGTTCCTTAGTTTGCAACCCTATCTCTTCTCAGTAGAACACAGGGCAGGAAGTAAACAGGGTAATGCTGATGGCCTTTCACGTATGCATACGCTTTTGGCCATGGTCGCTCACCCCACTAGGTCTGAGCTGGCGGGGAGGATGTGTGACAGAACCCAAGGCATAGTAATGGAAGGTGTCTATATTCCCTCAAAAGTGCTGCAGTGTGGGGTATGGTCTGACAACCCCAGGGAGAATTGTTATGTTTGTTTGCCACATAGAGAAAATATGTGATTTATTTCTGGGTCCCTGGGGTGGAGTATTTGGAGAGTAGGGTGGGCCAGTGCTCCACCCCGCAGTTTGCAAGTAGCACATTATGTCAAAAAGTCCAGTCCAGGAATTCTGTCTGACTCAGCTAGCTACTCACCTGCATGTGGTAATTAACAGCAGGTGCTAATAAAATCCCCATTCAGGGGTTGAGAGGTAGATTTGCCAGCAGTAAAGGGAAACTGCAAACACTCTCCTGAGAGACTGAGAGGAATTATCTCTAAAGGACAAAGTTTGAAAGGTCTGTGCAATATTACTTTTGTGAAAAGCTACTTAGTGCAGACAGTTGTACTTGTTAGTAAGTGCTCAGTGGAGCAAGCCTCTTTTGTTTTGTTTATGTTTATTTTGCCTGTTTTTTGCCAGACCTGATAATAAACAGACTGTATTTTATAAAGCTACAACCTTGTGTGGTGTTTCCAGCTTTGAGGACTGTGTGTTTCCAAGATCCCAGGTCACAATATATATCTGTGTATATCTATACCTATATATTGTCATATATATGTATAAGTATAAATAAATATTGTACCAAAATACCATCAGATATATGTACAAATATATATTTATGAATAAATAGAATATAATCTGCTATGTGAAGAACATTGGAATGTGAACTATTTTTATTTTAATGTTGGGTTAGCGCATATCAGAATATGCGATTATGTTTGCGTAGGGTGTTTTCTTTTCTCTATTGACTTCTATGGGGGAATAGGGTATCCCACTAGCGATATTCTAAGTTCAGCTTTTTGCGCATGTCGGGTTAGCGCAGGAGCGATAGATTTTTACTTTCAAGCCTTAATACAACCTGACATGCACAAAATGTTTACTTCTATTTCAATTAGCACTCTAGCGAAAGCGCTAAAAGTGCTCCACTTGTAATCTGGCCTTACATTTGTTTATTGCTGACATAATACAAGCCCCACTTGCGATTTGAGAAACTGCAGTATTTAAAATGCTAGTGCTGTGAGAATATCTAGATATGTTTTACACGCACGTGCAGAGAAATTTGTTAACACTAAAACAGTGATAACGTTTACTAGAAGCGTAATCACCAATACATGTATATTGTAAATATGTTTCTATTCATAGATGTAACTCTTATTTGTGCATTTAAATTTTGACCGGAATGACCCTTGAATTGTTAGCATTTGTATCAGATAGATGGGTGATAAACTTTTTTTTAAACTTCCTTAATTATCCAGTAAGGAACCTCATGTGGAATATATTGTGCACAAACAGGCACGTCCTATAAGAATTAAAGTGAATGTAAAGTTAACACGGATGCCTCACGGCATCATATAGACTTTTAAAATTTACATTTTTACCGATCCGCCGATAAGCGCAGCTCTCCCACCCTCCATATTCTCTAATTCATTGACAGCTGACGATTCTTCAAACAACTAATCCTTGTTTCCCCCCAGGCCGTGACGTTTATGCAAAGGGACTGAACGCCCCGGGGGAGAAATAAGGATTAGTTCTTTGAAGAATCATCAGCTGTCAATCAATAAGACAAAAAAAAAAAACGCACTGAAAAGTCTATGGGAACTGTGTGCTCCCAGTAAATGTATTTGTATATGCTTAGATAATAGATGTAAATTGTTATTTAAAAATGTGTGCTACATTTGATTCCTGAAAGCATAATTTTGTCTTTACTGACACTTTAAGTAATTAAAAGGCCATTAGAGTCAAAATATTACCTGAATCTCAATGTGTTTAACCCCACAAAGGGGTTTAATAAATAGTTAAAGTACCACTCAGGAGCTGCAAAGCACTGCTTGTCCCTAGCCGAAACATCCACTTACCCAATCAAATTACTCATTTAGGTTATTTTTTTTATTAGAAATAGCTGGCTTTGCATATTGAAACCACCAACCATTATTTGCAAGAACATGCCCATTATAAAGGGCTTACCCTGCAGGAAGAGCAGAAATGCTTACCTTTTCTCTATCTTTACATAAAAGTCAAAACTTAGTTACTGATTATGGGTGGGGGTTTCATTGCTCAAACCCAGCTATTTAATTTGCAAAAATAAACCTAAAAGAACATTTTCAAATGCTACGCAACTGGTATAATGACCCATTTTTGGGGACAAATTACAGTACAATTCACCCATAGGCCTAATATGGGAAATATGTTTTAAAAAGACAGTCTACTAATGGAAACCAAACCAATTAAACTTTTTGATGTATACAGCCTGTTCTAAGGATCTCAACACAACTTTTTGAACATTGTTTTTGTGAATGACATTTCAAAATTCTATTTTATTGTAGAGAAGTCACTTAACAACCTGCATTGTCACTCTAGGTATCCTCTGCAGACTGACAGTTCACAGGTCCCTAGGTGATAGGTGTTCAAGGTCCCCCTTTACCCTGCTGCAAATTATGTTTCACCCAACCATGTGTCGCACCTAGATATGCCCATGCCCACATCTATCTTTGTATTATAGAAGCTGGTATTTCTTTCATGTAATTGGCAAGAGTCCATGAGCTGGTGACGTATGGGATATACAATCCTACCATGAAGGGCAAAGTTTCCCACACCTCAAAATGCCTATAAATACACCCTCACCACACCCACAATTCAGTTTTACAAACTTTGCCTCCTATGGAGGTGCTGAAGTAAGTTTGTGCTTGATTTTCTACGTTGATATGCGCTTCTCAGCATTTTGAAGCCTGATTCCTCTCAGAGTACAGCGAATGTCAAAGGGATGTGAAGGGAGTATCACCTATTGAATGCAATGGTTTTCCTTGCGGGAGATCTATTTCATAGGTTCTCTGTTATCGGTCGTAGAGATTCATCTCCTACCTCCCTTATTCAGATCGACAATATACTTTCATATTCCATTACCTCTACTGATAACTGTTTCAGTACTGGTTTGGCTATCTGCTATATGTGGATGAGTGTCTTTCGGTAAGTATGTTTTCATTACACTCTTAGCTATGGTTTGGCACTTTATGTATTAATATAAAGTTCTAAATATATGTATTGTACTTATATTTGCCATGAGTCAGGTTTATGTATATTTCCTTTTGCAGACTATTCAGTTTCATAACTGGGAAAAAACATATCTAGGAAAATATTTTTCTTACCTGTAGTTTATTATTTTTTCAAACTGACTGGTTTTTCATTAAATTTTCGTGTGCAAAATTAGGCTTGCGAGGCGCAAAATGCTGATGTTTATTGCGTCATTCCTTGCGCAAGAATTTTTTTGGCGCGAAGGTACGTCCGGTGACGCAAGTTCATCATTTCCGGCGTGTTAGTTGATGCCGAGTTCCTTGCACAAGGTTGTGTCTGCAATGACGCGAGTGTGTCATTTCCAGATGTTGTTAGCGCCAAAAAATGTCATTTTGCGTTGTGCGTCATACTTGGCACCAAATAATTTAATTATTTAAAACCCCATTCATATGTGCCTCTTGCCTTTTTCTATGTCAGAGGGCTATGCTGTTTGCATTTTTTTCCCATTCCTGAAACTGCCATATAAGGAAATTGATAATTTTGCTTTATATGTTGTTGTTTTTCTCTTACATTTGCAAGATGTCTCAATCTAATCCTGTCTCAGAAACCACTGTTGGAACCCTGCTGCCTGATAACAGTTCTACCAAAGCTAAGTGTATCTGTTGTAAATTTGTGGAGATTATATCTCCAGCTGTGGTATGTAATAGTTGTCATGATAAGCTTTTACATGCAGAGAATGTATCCATCAGTAATAGTACAATGCCTGTTGTTCCTTCAACATCTAATGTACATAATACCCCCTTCCATGATCACCTCTAGTTTGGTTCTTTTGGGGTAAATTGTTGCCCTGGGATTACAAATATACTAACCTATCTGGAAATTTGTGAAGTTAGTATAGACTTGGCATCTGAGAACTGCAGTCTGATTGACTTCTACCACACAGCGGATGATAAGTATTATCTATTATTAACTGTGTTTACAGCAACGGCTGCATCTATCTGTACCGCACATATTATTGTGATGTGTTATTCCCTTATTTTTCTGTACTGTGTTAGTTAGACAGGATTTTGATTAAATACATCTACTAACACATATGTATTATTGTGACCACTGTGCACAGTAGGTAGTTTATATGACATTGTAAACTATTCACTTACTAGTAAACTTAGTATTGGACAAAGAGTACTGTTGTGAGGTATCTTTCTTTGCTCTTGTTTTATTTTAATGTACATGATATCCCTGTGAATATAAAAGATTTTATTGCTGATGCGATTCAGAAGGCTTTGTCTGCTTTTTTTTTTATTGATTTATTTATAGCCAACATGTGGTATTACAGACAAGGAAAAAAAAAAGGAAAAACACACCTCGCAGGGTGAGTAAAATAACATAAAGAACAATTAATAACATTGTAGAATTTCAACAACATTCATCAATAGAAAGTTATCAACTGTTATAGCAGAATGAACTAAACCAAATTGTGTCCACATCTAGGCACCACTTTCATCATTTGTCTAACATATACTGCTATGTAATCATAATTTTATTAATACCATCATGTTGGGATTTTTAACATTTTGGGGAACACTCTAAACCTAGCTACCGAAACCAAACTAAACCACGCATACATAAAAAAAAAAAAAAAAAAAAAAAAGGAGGGGGGAGGGGGAAACAAATTCCTTTATCCTAATACAATCCAATCGGCCGGGAAATCTCCTAATAAGACCAAATCCATAAAACTTTCTGAACTCAAAAAAGGAAATAGTATCAATTTTTGAATATCGATTGGGAAGGATTTAATTATGGGCAACCAACCCACTAAAAATTGTTTGATTTTTTTTTCTTTCAGAAACCTAGTATGATAAGATTCAAAAATAATCTGATTTTGGATTTCTTGCAGAACAAATTTTAATGTGGGCGCTCGTTTAGCCTTCCAATTTTTGGATATTAAATGTCTTACTAATAAAATTATAGTATTTAATATAGTCTGACCTAGGGGAAGTGTTAATATCTGAATATTTAATAGGAATATGTTCTCTATCTCCAATACTACATTTAGTTGATAGTGCTTATTAAAACAGAAAACCACCTTCTTCCAAAGCTGTAAAATCTTAGGGCAATACCAATACATATGAACCAGGTCAGCTGCATCCGATGAACAGCGGGGGCACAGACAGAGTAACTGGGGAGAAAATCTTGAGAGCCTCGCCGGGGTTAGATAAAAGTTATTTATGAGTTTGAAATGAGCTTCCCTCCAACTCATCGGGATTTGATACTTGCTTATCAAAGTACAACTTGCTATGATTTTATCTGTATTTATATCTGGAAGAAGCATTGCCCAAGACTCACACGTCTTGTTCAGTGTGAACAGGCTTTGCTTAGCCAGCATTATGTCATACATTAAAGATATAGAGGTATTCCCCGCTCTGAAAATTTTCACCCAACTCTTGACTTCGGCCCACTCTACCTCCCTAGTAACATCCCAATTCCATTCCTGTATATAATGTCTTATTTGTAGGTACGCAAAAAAATTATTAACATGAAGACCAAACTTATGCCGCAGCATCTCAAACGTTAATATATATCCCTCTGATGAAAAAAGCTGTTGAACGACTGTGAGGTCCTTTTCAGCCCAACTTTGAAATACTAATTGATGTATCCCGGGGGAGAAATTTATGTTGCCCCTTATTGGTAAGAACTCTGAAAAAGAAAAGTCCATTTCCAATATAGTACATAGCTTCTGCCAGCCTACGACTATGTTTTTTAATGACACAAGACCAGCAATATTTGCCGGGAGTTTCTTTACAGGAGAGTGTAAAATAGCTTTTAGTGAGAAGGGATATGCCAAGTGACTTTCTAGGTCACTAGTAGAAAAAATATTACCCTCCGATAGCCAATCCAAAGCAGTCCTAGCCAACATAATAATGATATAAAGATAGATGTCAGGTAAGGCAAGGCCTGCCATATTACGAGATTGCATTAATTTTTTCAGAGCAATACGCGGTTTTTTATTACTCCAAATAAATTTGGAGAACGACCTATAGATAGCTTTAATGTCAGCTGTTGGAATCAAAAGAGGAAGATTTTGTAAGAGATACAGCAAGCGTGGAAAAACAATTGTTTTTATTACATTTACTCTTGCCGTTATTGATAACGGGAACTGCATCCATACTTCCAAATCGGATATAATTTTCTTAATAAGAGGAGCAAAATTAATGTTATACCAAGTTTTAGGGTTCGAATTGAGGTATATACCCAAATACTTAATTGTCGCTACTTCTTTAAAAGGCAACCTTTGAGGGCTATACTCCGACCTTCTTATCCACATCAGTTCACTCTTTCCACAATTAATTTTATACCCTGAGAAGGAACTATATGTCTCCAGGCACGCTAGCACAATTGGGATTTCCTGGGAAGTATTCTCCACGCAAATCAGCAGATCATCTGCATACAGAAGAGTTTTAAGAGTATGTTCCCCTAGCCTAACCCCCTTAATGGAGCTTCTTAACCAGGTTGCCAAAGGTTCGATGGCCATATTAAACAGCAGGGGAGATAGAGGACACCCCTGTCTGGTTCCCCTACTAAGGTTAATCTGTGGAGAGAGAACCCCGTTAATTAACAAATATGATATTGGATGTTTATACAGATTCTGTATAAATAGGAAGAACTGATCTTTAAATCCCATTTCTGCTAACACTCTAAAAAGATGTTTCCAAACGATAGAGTCAAAAGCTTTCTCAGCATCCAATGTAATGATGGCGGAGTCAACTCTACTAAACCTCGGGTTTTTATCTGAATTCCATACAGCGTCCAAGTAATTAATTACTCTACGAATATTCTTAGATGAGTTCCTTGTTTTCATAAAACCTACCTGATCTGGATGTATAAGCTTGTCAAGACATTTGGAAAGTCTCTCCGCAATAATAGCCGTAAGAATTTTATAATCGGCATTCAAGACTGATATTGGTCTATAAGAAGCTAATTCCTCACTATGTTTATCCTTCTTCAAGATTAGAGAAATATTTGCTGCAGAGAAAAATCTAGACGGCACCATGTTCATACCATAATAACTATTAAACAATTTTTCTAATGTGTATTTAATCTCCTCCGCCAGTATTTTCAAAAATTCTGCCGGAAGACCATCAGGGCCGGGAGCTTTATTAAGTTTAGCCTTATCTATACTCTTAAGAATTTCGTCGACTGTAATAGGGCTATTTAGAGCCAACAGCTCTGCTTCAGATACCTTTGGCATCACAATACCTGCCCAGAAGCTTTCCAAATTGAGCTCATCAATATCAGGCGCTGTATATAACTTCTGATAATAATTATAGAATACATTACTAATATCTTCCAACTCCGTATATCTATATTTCTCGTCACGGATGGCAAGAATATAATTCTTTTTCTTTCTATTTTGTACCAGTTTTGCAAGGTATTTCGCCGAGGAACCATGTATACCTTTGTACAAAAGACTAGATTTTAACTCTTCTTCTTGCGATTTACTTTTCATGAAGACATCTCGAGCCTGCCTCGCTTTAATATAATTATCCCAATTAATGCTCCCTTGCTCTGAAATAAACTTTCTGTAAGAGTTTCTCACCTGGTTAGAAAGTTTTGTTTCCCGTGCATTCATTTTTTTCCTTTGAACACAAAGATATGCCTTGATTTCCCCACGCAGAAAAGCTTTGGACGCTTCCCAAAATATTTCTATTTTATCATAATAAGCGCTATTGTAAACTGTATACTCCTTCCACTTTAGTTTTAACCACTGTGAAAATCTTACATTATTAAGCAGATATTTAGGAAAAAAGAAGCCTACGTTTTTACCTTTAGGCTGCCGGATAGTGTCAAAAGAGATCGATATTATTGCATGATCCGAGATCATTATATCATTTATACAGGCCTTCATTTTCAAAACAGATAAAGTCTCGGCAATCAAAAAAAAATCTATCCTTGAAAAGGTTTTGTGGACTTTGGATTCACATGTATAAGTACAAGAATCCGGATGTTTTATTCTCCAAATATCTACTAACTTTAGCTTATGACAAAATCTCTTAAAATATTTGGCTTGCTTATTGTATTCTGCCGAATTTCTTGTGCCATATCTCTCCAACTCCGGGCATAACGACATGTTAAAATCCCCCCCAACAATCAAATTTTGATTAATGTAAGGGAATAACTTCATCCTCATTTTTCCCAAAATCCACTTGAAAACCTATTTGGGCCGTAAATGTTGCACAATACTAGTCTTGTGTCATTAATTTGAACATGGACTAAAATGTATCTTGCGTTCTCATCCCTCTCTATGTTCACCACCTTATATGATAGATTTTTATTAAAAAGTATTGCGACCCCATTTTTCCTAGCTATGCTGGGGGTGGCGACCACCTCCCCCACCCATTTAGATTTAAGCTTTGGGATTTCAGAGGCTTTAAGGTGCGTTTCCTGTAAAAACACTATACTCGGGTCTAATTTACCAAGTCTTTTAATAATTAATTTACGCTTAATTGGGGATGTCACCCCTCCCACATTCCAAGATAAAATCTTCATATTACTTATTAATACCATCTAAGACGAACTTTATTAAAGTTGCCTGGTCCCTGCCCTGCAAGTCACCCTACCCCAAATGAGACATAAATTGGAGAAAGAAAAAAAAAAAAAAAAAAAAGAAGGCTTTGTCTGCTATCCCGCCTTCTAATAAATGTAAAAGGTCTTTTAAAACTTCCCATAAAGTTGAAGAAATTTCAAATGACCAACAACATATTGAATTATCCTCCTCTGATGAGGATCTATCTGATTCAGAAGATCCTACCTGAGATATTGACACTGATAAATCTACTTATTTATTTAAAATGGAATATATTTGTTCCTTGTTAAAAGAGGTGTTGATTACGTTGGATATTGAGGAAACTAGTCCTCTTGATATTAAAACTAGTAAACATTTAAACTCTGTTTATAAACCTCCTGTGGTTACTCCAGAGTTTTTTTTTCCAGTTCCTGATGCTATTTCTGATATGATTTCTAAGGAATGGAATAGGCCTGGTAGTTCTTTTATTCCTTCTTCAAGGTTTAACAAATTGTATCCTTTGCCAGCAGTTAGTTTGGAGTTTTGGGAAAAGATCCCCAGAGTTGATGGGGCTATTTCTACTCTTGCCAAACGTACTACTATTCCTAAGGAAGATAGTACTTCCTTTAAAGACCCTTTAGATAGGAAACTTGAATCTTATCTAAGGAAAGCTTATTTATATTCTGGCTATCTTCTCAGGCCTGCTATTTCTATGGCTGATGTTGCAGCTGTATCAACTTTTTGGTTGGAAAGTTTAGCGCAACAGGAAACAGATCCTGGTTTGTCTAGCATTGTTCACTTGCTTCAACATGCTAATCATTTTATCTGTGATGCCATTTTTGATATAATCAAAATTGATGTTAAATCTATGTCTTTAGCTATTTTAGATAGAAGAGCTTTGTGGCTCAATTATTGGAATGCTGACATGGTATCTAAATCTAGATTGCTATCTCTTTCTTTCCAAGGTAATAATTTATTTGGTTCTCAGTTGGATTCGATTATTTCAACTGTCACTGGAGGGAAAGGAGTTTTTTTTTGCCTCAGGATAAAAGACCTAAGGGTAAATCTAAAGCTTCTAACCGTTTTCGTTCCTTTCAACAAAATAAGGAACAGAAACCCAATCCTTCACCCAAAGAATCTGGTTCAAATTGGAAACCTTCTTCAAGTTGGAATAAATCCAAGCTGTTTAAGAAACCAAAGCCAGCCCTCAAGTCTGCATAAAGGTACTGCCCTCATTACAGCTCAGCTGGTAGGGGGCAGATTAAGATTCTTCCAAAGTATTTGGGCAGAGTATTGTCTCTCAAGGGTACGGAATAGGATTCAGAGTAAGACCTCCTGTGAGAAGATTTTTTCTCTCACGCATCTTAGCAAATCCAGTAAAGGCTCAGGCTTTTCTGAAGTGTGTTTCAGACCTGGAGCTTTCAGGGGTAATCATACCAGTTCTGTTTCAGGAACAGGGTCGGGGGTTTTATTTAAACCTATTCATTGTCCCAAAGAAAGAAAATTCATTCAGGCCAGTTCTGGATCTGAAAATTTTGAATCGTTTTGTAAGAGTGCCAACTTTCAAAATGGTAACTATAAGGATTATTCTGCCTTTTGTTCAGCAAGGTCATTATATGTTCATGATAGACTTACAGGATGCATATCTTCATATTCCGATTAATCCAGACCACTATCAGTTTCTGAGATTCTCTTTTCTAGACAAGCATTACCAATTTGTCGCTCTTCCATTTAGCCTAGCGACAGCTCCAAGAATCTTTTCAAAGGTTCTCGGTGCCCTACTCTCTGTAATCAGAGAACGGGTATTGCTGTGTTTCCTTATTTGGATGATATCTTGGTACAGAATGTAAAGACTGGTACTAGCTCAGTCTTTACATTCTGCAGAATCTCACACAAATCAACTAGTGTTGTTTCTTCAAAGACATGGTTGGAGGATCAATTTACCAAAAAGTTCCTTGATTCCTCAGACAAGGGTCACCTTTTTAGGTTTCCAGATTCAGTGTCAATGACTCTGTCTCTAACAGACAAGAGACAATTAAATTGGTTTCAGCTTGTCGGAACCTTCAGTCTCAATCATTCCATTCAGTAGCTATGTGCATGGAAGTTTTAGGTCTCATGACCACAGCATCGGACGCGATCCCCTTTGCTTGTTTTCATATGAGACCTCTCCAACTTTGTATGCTGAATCAATGGTGCAGGGATTATACAAAGATATCACAATTAATATCCTTAAATCCCAATGTTCAACTCTCTCTGACTTGGTGGTTAGATCACCATCGTATAGTTCAAGGGGCCTCTTTTGTTCATTCAACCTGGACTGTGATCACAACAGATGCAAGTCTTTCAGGTTGGGGAGCTGTCTGGGGATCTCTGACAGCACAAGGGGTTTGGAAATCTCAAGAGGCGAGGTTACAAATCAATATTTTTAGATATCTGTGCTATTTTCAGGGCTCTTCAGGTTTGGCCTCTGTTGAAGAGAGAACCGTTCATTTGTTTTCAGACAGACAATATCACAACTGTGGCATATGTCAATCATCAGGGTGGGACTCACAGTCCCCAAGCTATGAAAGAAGTATCTCGGATACTTTCTTGGGCGGAATCCAGCTCCTGTCTAATTTCTGCGGTTCATATCCCAGGTGTAGACAATTGGGAAGCAGATTATCTCAGCCATCAGACTTTACATCCGGTGGAGTGGTTGCTCCATCCAGATGTGTTTTCTCAGATTTTTCAGATGTGGGGTCTTCCAGAAATAGATCTGATGGCTTCCCATGTAAACAAGAAACTTCCCAGGTACCTGTCCAGGTCCAGGGATCCTCAAGCTTAGGAGGTGGATGCTTTAGCAGTTCCTTGGTGTTACCAACCTGCTTATATCTTCCCGCCTCTAGTTCTTCTTTCAAGAGTGATTTCCAAGATCATCATGGAACAATTGTTTGTGTTGCTGGTAGCTCCAGCATGGCCTTACAGGTTTTGGTATGTGGATCTTGTTCTGATGTCCAATTGCCAACCTTGGCCACTTCCTTTAAGACCAGACCTTCTGTCTCAAGGTCTGTTTTTCCATCAGGAGCTCAAATCATTAAATTTGAAGGTATGGAAATTGAACGCTTAGGACGCAATCCGATATACGGCGTAGGTTTCGGTGCAAGCGTGGGAACCTGTGCCGCCCGTAATTTCACCTCGCACATCGGGGTATTACATATACCCCGCCGGCAGTTCCTAAAGTGCCGTAAGTCTGATAAACTAGCAGCAATGTCCAGAAATGAGCGTAAATACAAATTTCTGGAGTCGCTAGTGACTTACGGCACTTTAGAAACTGCCGGCGCCTAAGAAAAGTAAAAGAAACATCAAATCTCCTGTAACAGTCTAACACACCTCCCAAAAATAGCCCGACACATAAAACCCCTATATCCGCAATCCCCCCTCTCACTACTAATAATAAATGTATTAACCCCTAGACCGACAACCCCCCACAATGCAATAAGCCTAATTATTAACCCCTAAACCGCCATAGCCCACAACGCAATAAGCCTAAGTATTAACCCCTAAACCACCATAGCCCACAACGCAATAAGCCTAAGTATTAACCCCTAAACCGCCATAGCCCACATAGGCTATTAAATTTATTAACCCCTAATCTGCCGCCGCCAACATCGCCACCACTATAATAAAGTTATGAACCCCTAAACCTAAGTCTTACCCTAACCCCCCCAACTTAAATATTATTTAAATAAATCTAAATAATATTACTATTATTAACTAAATTATTCCTATTTAAAACTAAATACTTACCTATAAAATAAACCCTAAGATAGCTACAATATAATTAATAATTACATTGTAGCTACTTTAGGATTTATTTTTATTTTACAGGCAACTTTGTAATTATTTTAACTAGGTACAATAGCTATTAAATAGTTAATAACTATTTAATAGCTGCCTAGTTAAAATAATTACAAATTTACCTGTAAAATAAAACCTAACTTAAGTTACAATTACACCTAACACTACACTATCATTAAATTAATTAAATTAATTAACTACAATTAGCTATAATTAAATACAATAAAATAAAATAAACTATAGTACAAAAAAAACACACTAAATTACAGAAAATAAAAAAAATTACAAGAAGTTTAAACTAATTACACCTAATCTAAGCCCCCTAATAAAATAAAAAAGCCCCCCAAAATAATAAAATTCCCTACCCTATACTAAATTACAAATAGCCCTTAAAAGGGCTTTTTGCAGGGCATTGCCCCAAAGTAATCAGCTCTTTTACCTGTAAAAAAAGAAATACAACCCCCAACATTAAAACCCACCACCCACACCCAACCTTACTCTAAAACCCACCCAATCCACCCTTAAAAAAACCTAACACTACCCCATTGAAGATCACCCTACCTTGAGCCGTCTTCACCCAGCTGGGCAGAAGTCTTCATCCGATCCGGGCACAAGTGGTCCTCCAGCCGGGCAGAAGTCTTCACCCGATCCGGGCAGAAGAGGTCCTCCATCCGTGCAGAAGTCTTCATCCAAGCGGCATCTTCTATTTTCTTCCATCTGGAGCGGAGCGGGTCCATCTTGAAGACATCCGATGCGGAGCATCCTTTCTGGTCGACGGACTAACGACGAATGAAGGTTCCTTTAAATGATGTCATCCAAGATGGCGTCCCTTGAATTCCGATTGGCTGATAGGATTCTATCAGCCAATCGGAATTAAGGTAGGAAAAATCCGATTGGCTGATGCAATCAGCCAATCGGATTGACCTCGCATTCTATTGGCTGTTCCAATCAGCCAATAGAATGCAAGCTCAATCCTATTGGCTGGTTGGATCAGCCAATCGGATTGAACTTCAATCCGATTGACTGATTGCATCAGCCAATAGGATTTTTCCTACCTTAATTCCGATTGGCTGATAGAATCGAGTTCTATGCTTACTTGCAAATAAGACATTACCTTCAAGAATTACTCTATAACTTTGGAAACAATTGGTCTTTAGGAGATATCCAAGCTAGACTAACTTTATATGCAGCTGGTGTATTTGCAATCTCCCCATTATATTCACTCATAATTCAAATCCCTTCTAATATACAAATTAAGGATATGACAGTAAAATGGTCTTCCTATTTCCTAGATATAGAAGAGCAGACGATTATCGATAGTTTCAAGATAATACAACAAAGCTGGGTTCCAACCTCATGGAGAGAGTCTCAGGTCAAAATAGGTCTACTGAGATATCAGACACCGAAGCTGCTATCTAAATGGTATAAGACTAATTTTCTTTGCCCCAGATGCTCTGCAACAGAGGCGGATTTATTTCATTGCTTGTGGGCTTGTCCTAAAATTAGCCAATACTGGAAAAAGATAACTTACTGGATGAATACAATCCTACATTTAGACCACCAGTTAAAGCCCACGGACATTTTCTTCTTGGTTAAGTATCAAGGCATAATCAAAAATTATAGTCTTATTAACACAATTATACTAACGGGTCGTATTCTCATTTTTAAATTGTGGAAAGCGCGAGACGCACCCCAAATATCTCTCTTCAAGAAAGCTTTACTAAATCAATTTACCTTAGAACAATTTAATATTCCTTACCCTCAGGAGGAGCACTTAACCACTTTTTTTCGGAAGTGGGAAACTTTTGTTATGGCCTTGCTCCCGGCATGCCAAAGAAAGGTGATAAAACCATTCCGGGACTCGGAGTTCATACTGACAAATATATATGCAGGCCACTTTCCCAGAGAATGGGTAGTGGGTTAAGACTGAGGCCTGGGCGGCGTACTGAGTATTGAGGCTTGGGAAGGCGGGTTGGCAGAGGAGGGAGGATCCTTTTGTTCTTTCTGGTTTTTTGGATTCAATTCAAAAATTTTTTCTTTTTCCTTTTTTTTTTTTTGCGTTTCTGTTCTTTTTTGTTCTTGACGGTGTTTAGAAATACGCACTGTATACATTGTATACTTTGTTAAAGCCCTGTTAAGATTTATATGTATAAGAAGAATTTTTCTTGTGTTTAGAGATTTCTCGGTACATTTATTGCAATATTTAAAAGGAAAGGATAAAAGATTAATCACAAAAGATAAATGACAAATGTGGACAAATGTATAAATGCAAATTGTTGACAAATGATGATAAAAGATAAATGTTTAATGATGATGACATAGGAATTTATACTTGGAAATTTCATGTACCTGACACTTGTATGCTTATGTTTTGGTTTTATCTTTTATAATGTTGGAAAATCAATAAAAATTATTTAAAAAAAAAAAATGATGTCATCCAAGATGGCGTCCCTTGAATTCCGATTGGCTGATAGGATTCTATCAGCCATTCGGAATTAAGGTAGGAAAAATCCGATTGGCTGATGCAATCAGCCAATCGGATTGACCTCGCATTCTATTGGCTGTTCCAATCAGCCAATAGAATGCAAGCTCAATCCTATTGGCTGGTTGGATCAGCCAATCGGATTGAACTTCAATCCGATTGACTGATTGCATCAGCCAATAGGATTTTTCCTACCTTAATTCCGATTGGCTGATAGAATCCTATCAGCTAATCGGAATTCAAGGGACGCCATCTTGGATGATGTCATTTAAAGGAACCTTTATTCGTCGTTAGTCCGTCGGCCAGGAAGGATACTCCGCGTCGGATGTCTTCAAGATGGACCTGCTCCAAGATAGAGATAGAAGATGCCGCTTGGATGAAGACTTCTGCATGGATGGAGGTCCTCTTCTGCCCGGATCGGATGAAGACTTCTGCCCGGCTGGAGGACCACTTGTGCCCGGATCGGATGAAGACTTCTGCCCGGCTGGGCGAAGACGGCTCAAGGTAGGGTGATCTTCAATGGGGGAGTGTTAGGTTTTTTTAAGGGGGGATTGGGTGGGTTTTAGAGTAAGGTTGGGTGTGGGTGGTGGGTTTTAATGTTGGGGGGTTGAATTTCTTTTTTTACAGGTAAAAGAGCTGATTACTTTGGGGCAATGCCCCGCAAAAAGCCCTTTTAAGGGCTATTTGTAATTTAGTATAGGGTAGGGAATTTTATTATTTTGGGGGGCTTTTTTATTTTATTAGGGGGCTTAGATTAGGTGTAATTAGTTTAAACTTCTTGTAATTTTTTTTATTTTCTGTAATTTAGTGTGTTTTTTTGTACTATAGTTTATATTATTTAATTATATTTATTTTTATTTTTCAAAGAGTTTTATTGGTATTTTCACAAAAATACAGTGATCGTGGTAAAATAACAGTTCTTTAAAACATTTAACTTAACAACACGAGTCATGTCAGCTTAACATATAGAAGTTACTTTTGAGATACATCTTTCCTGGTATAAATATAGCCTGGGCAAGCATTTTGATAGCATTGTGCTCATTAGTTTCATATTATACAGTCTATTATCAATTCATCTACGGGAGCGATTAATTAGCTCCCCGATTCTAGCCTCCTGTCTCGCACTGGGGGTGTTGGAGGCCTGGCCAGCCGTGATTGTGTGAAACTTGCTTTCGTTAGGTCCCAGTATAATTTGATGTCTAAAAATACTGCCTTTCTCTGTGTTTTAAAATTGCTGTATTCCTCTAAAAGTAGTGTGTCATCGACATGTTTCAACCACTCCTGCACTGTAGGTTTTACAGGGGTTTTCCATTTGCTAGCTATCAAAGACCTAGCTGAGTTCAGAGAAAACTGGATCACCTTTTGTCTGAGTTGGCACATGTTTCTGGGGAGGGCATTCAGCAGTGCAATAACAGGGGTTAGTGTAAATGTGTCATCTAATAGTTGTCTTAAGAAAAGTTCTATCTCTCGCCAAAATGGCCTAACCACGGGGCAATCCCACCACATATGGGACATAGTCCCCCTGAGGCTGCATCCCCTCCAGCAGAGATCGGATGAGTTTGGGTATATACTTTTAAGGCGTGATGGTGTCAGGTACCACCTGGATAATAACTTATAATTGAGCTCTAGTATTCTAGTGGATGATGATGACCTCCCCACCAGAGCATAAATTCTACTCCATTCTTTGTCCTCTAGGACAATATTTAGGTCTTGCTGCCATTTGTTGGTATATGACGGTCGTGTAACCCTACCATCTGCCTGTAACATGGATTTTGCTAGTGATAATGTGTGCCTGAGGGGGCCTTGAGCAGTGCATATGGTCTCAAAACGGGTCATGGGTCTCGTCCAGTCAGGTTTATGCTCAGACTTTTCAAAAAGGTATCGCAACTGTCTATATTTTAACCAGCTTGCAAAAACCCCATGCAGGATGTCCCCTAGTTCCTGTCTATCTTTAAGCCTCTGTCCGTTCAAAACCTTATGTATGGGTATCGTGTATCCAATCTCGTCTGGAGTTTTGTTTACTAGGCTATATTCCATACCACCCAAAAATTCTGCATTCGGGGACACCGGGGTCAGGGGTGATCTCAATGTTGAGATGGAGGGACAAGTCCTCAGGACCTCGTCCCAAATCGCAAATACTGAGGTGTAGAATTTGAAAATGGTAGTCGCTACTGGTCTATGTGGGAATCCAGCACAGGGCTCCCACACGCGGGGTTTTCAGTATGTGGGAATCAATCGTTATCCATGCCTTTGTAGCCTCATTCCTATTCCAATCCAATACCCTCTGAACTCCTATTGATCTATAGTATGTCGCTATGCAGGGGAGTCCCACCCCCCGGCCGCTAGAGTTTTGTAAAGCGTATTCCTATCCACTCGAGGTTTTATCGAACCCCAAACATATTTATTCAGCAAAGCCTGTAGTTTTTTGAGAAAGTTGGGCGGAAGGTGTATTGGTAGCGCTTGCATAATATACAAAATTCTGGGGAGAGCTGTCATTTTCAATGTTTGAATCCTCCCCCACCAAGAGAGGGGCTTCGTCCCCCAGTCCTTTAGGTCGTTCTGTGTGTTATTATAGAGTGACCCAAAGTTAGAATTAAACAGAAGCTTATTTCTTGGCGTTAGGTTTATTCCTAGATATTTAATAGTCTTAGACTGCAGTTGATAGGGACAGTCCTTCATTAGTGAATCTAATTCCTTTTCTGTTAAATTTACGTTTAATATCTCAGACTTTTGATGATTAATTGAAAAAAATGATAGTTTACCAAATTCCCTAAACTCCTCTGTCACCACGGGTAGGGAAGTGTCGGGGGAAGTAAGAGATAGCAGCACATCGTCCGCATATAGCGAGACCTTGTAGTTATTTGGACCTAGGGATATCCCTTTGATTAGCTCATTCTGTCTTATGCGCGCCGCAAGAGTCTCAATACCTAGCACGAATAGCAAGGGAGACAGAGGGCATCCTTGCCTTGTTCCATTTCCTATCTGAAAGGAATCAGACAATACACCATTTACTTTAATCTTTGCTGTTGGTTTAAAATACATTGACCGAATTCTGTTTATTGCTAACTCTCCGAAGCCGAATTTTTTCAAGGTGGCAAATAGAAAGGACCAATTAAGGCGATCAAACGCCTTTTCTGCGTCTGACGCTAATAAGATGGAGCTTATTCCCTGTGTCTTAGCGTATTCCATTAACTGCAAGGCTCTTATGGTGTTGTCCCTGGCTTCTCTGCCAGGGACAAAACCAACCTGGTCTGTGTGTATTAAGGTTGGAAGGAAGGCGCTGATTCTAGTTGCCAGGATTTTTGCATAGATTTTCAAATCCGTATTTAGGAGGGATATTGGTCTAAATTTAGATGGGGTATCTGATAGGTTTTCTAATTTCGGGATCACTGCAATGTGCGCTTCTTTTGTTAGAGTGGGAAATTGCTCTCTTTCATCAATGGCTTGGAACAATGAGAGCAGGTGGGGCGCTAGGACCATACTAAAGGTTTTATAGTATTTATTTGATAGGCCATCTGGCCCAGGGCTCTTTCCTGCAGGCAGTGATTTAATAGCCTTAAGAATTTCTTGTATTGTTATTGGCTCTTCTAGCGCTATTCTTTGTTGTTCGCTTAGCCTCGGGAGTTCTATAGATCCTAAATAGTCGTCTATATCTATTGCGTTTGGGGAAGGTAGGGACCTATCTAAGTTGTAGATATTGTCATAAAAGCGCCTGAAAACTTCCGCTATCTCTGGACTCTTATGGATGTTATTTCCATAGCTGTCTTTTATGCTAAAAATGTGGTATTTGGCTTTCTTTTTATGTAAAGCTTTTGCTAATAATGCTCCCGCTCTATTTCCGCCCTGGAAATATACCTTATTCAGAAATAACACCCTCCTATGAGCGACTTTGGTTAGGTATGAGTTAAGCGCTAATCTAGCCTCTGTTAACTTAGTGAGGGACCTGTCGTCAGCAGGGGTCTGTTTATGAGTGGTTTCTGCTCTGTGTAATTCTGCTGCAAGTTCTTTGTATGTTAAGTTTTGGAGTTTCTTTAATCTAATGCTGTGACTAATAAGATTACCTCTTATTACAGCTTTATGAGCTTCCCATAGGACACCTTTCGTATCTACTGAGTCAGAATTATGAGTAAAATATTCTTCCAGTTTCTCCCTAATGTCCTGTACTATAACAGGGTCGTGGAGTTGTGAGTCATCTATTCTCCAAAATGAGTGTCTCAGAGGTTTTGTGGGCCAGTCTATCTCTAAAAGTACTGTCGCATGGTCAGACCAAGCTGCCGGGGTGATCTCTGTGTGGGTTGCTAAAGTGAGATGACTGTGTTCTATTAACAAGTAGTCTATTCGAGAGTATGATTTCTTTGCAAATGAGTAAAAGGTGAAGTCTCTGGAACGTGCATGTTGTAGTCTCCATACATCCACCAGGGCTGCTGATTTAAGGCTGTCTGCAACACTTATGCTAACATTATGGGGTCCCTTTGATCTAGGAGCTGAGCTATCTATCTTCGGCTCTAGGGGTACATTCAGGTCCCCACCCACTATTAATATTCCTCTTTTGATCTCAAGGAGTTTTTCACATACCCTTCTAATGAACCTTGCTTGTTTCACATTAGGAGCATAAACACAGGCCAGCGTGACTGGAGTTTCGAATATAGAACCTCTCAGTATAAGGAGTCTGCCCTCTCTGTCCTCATATTTATCTAGTAGTTGAAAGGGGACATTTTTATTTAACAAGACCCCTACTCCCGCTATCTTCTTGCTTGGGTTGGCATTAAAGAAACCCAAAGGGTAATCAGTTGACCTAAATTTGGGTGCGTTATGTCCCAAAAAATGGGTCTCTTGGATGAAAACAATGTCACCCTTAAGTTTACGAAAGTGGTTTAGAGCTATAGACCTCTTTGTGGGAGAGTTGAGGCCTCTGCAGTTTTGGGACAGTAACACTAATGGTTTGTTAGCCATAATCTATAAGACCTAAGTGGTTTTTGCTGATCAGTTAGTTTGTTGACGTGTACTGTAGTGTGGTGCAGGCTGGCCTCCCCTACCCCCAGAAAAATACGAGACTTACCGCTGCTTTCTCTATTTCCGGACTGTCTAAGATTTCTAGTTCCTTCATGAACAGTTGGAACACGTATATGGGAATAGTATCTCTGAGGAATCGCTTGCTGACTTCTTAAAAACAGAACAACAATAACAAAAATCAATGATAACATAACAAAAACAGAGTTATCAACAACAATTAACATATTGTGGTCTTTAAACACAGTAGTGTCTAGACTAAACTAAATAGGGGGTGGATAGAGATTGAAATATTCTCAACATTCACATTGGGAAATGAACAGTAAATGAATTCTATGGTACATGCATATCTTGTGGGGTTTATAGAACTAGCTCATGATTGATCTAACTTCTATAGGGCAACAATATTATAAATTTCTGAATTCCAAATGCTACAAGTACATCTATTCTCAGCTAGGTCTTAATGCTCTCAATTTAAAGTCCTTCTAATGGAGGGTGAGCTCTCATTTATAGTCAATTGTCCTTTTTATTAATTCTCACTCCTAGTTGATCAGGTGTCCTCCACCACCTTCGATTTATTCTGTATTGGTGGAGTCTGGTTTCTTGTTCTTTTCCGGTTGACCTTTTGCCAGTGGGGCCTCCGAGGAAGCTGTGTCTCCCCTGTTAGGTTGGTCCCTGGAAGGGATTTCTTGTGTATTGATGGTGGGGTGGGTAGTGGAATGTCAATCAATTTGCAGAATTCTTCAAGGTCCTCAGTGGATTTATAGGTGGCGACTTTGTTTCCTTTGTTTACCTTTAAGCAGAAGGGGAATCCCCACCTATAGGGAATCTCCAGCTCTCGCAGGTGTTCAGTGAGGTACCTGGCTTCTTTCCTGTTATTCAGTGTCATAGGACTAAGGTCTGCATAAATTTGTATCGTGTGACCTTCGAAGTTGAGAGGAGATGCCTTCCTCGCTGCTTGTGCAACTAGTTCTTTATCTTGGTATTGATGGAATTTAATGATTAAATCCCGTGGGGGGTCAGCATCTCCTGGCTTGGGTCTAAGAGCCCTATGGGCCCTGTCTAGCTGATATGGGGGTGCAGTATTATCTTTTGTAAGGTGATGGAAAAGTCTTTGCAAGTATTGTGGGGTGAGATCCTGTGTGACACTCTCAGGTACTCCTCTAATTCTTAGATTCTGCCGTCTCCCCCTATTGTCTAGATCCTCTAGATGGCTCGTTAATTGCTGGATTTCAATGTCTTGTATCGAGAGGCATCTAGAGTGACCATCTAACACATTGTTGGTGTCATTTGCTTGCTCTTCTATATATTCAATTCTCTCCCCCATATCTACCAAATCTTTCCTAACTTCTGCCAAACCATCCTTTACAATCTTTGCAACTTGTTGTAATAGGGTATTAAAGTCTGCTTTGGTTGGTAAAGAATCTAAATCAGCCCTTGTTAATGGTGCACTTCTCTCTGATGTTGTTGATTTAGGGGATGCATTTGTAGACATTTCTCCTGCCTCTTCATCTAATTCCACATCGGAGTGCTGTGAACTGGTCAGAGCTTTAAAATATGTGTTCAATTTGGTGCTTGCAGCTAAAGTGGATTTTGCTGCTTTGTCCCCTTTTGTGAGCCGTTTTGAAGACATTCTGTTATACAGGTAGTGCTGTGCAACTTGGTGCGTAATCTGGGCTGTTTGTTTGTTTGCGGCCTGCGGCCTAGTGGGAGTGACAAAATTTCCAGTGAGGATATATGCGTTTATCGCTGTCTTGAGTCACTTCAGGTGTCTGTACTTTTAATGAAGTTTGTGTCTAATTGGGATTAGAATACGGCTCCAAAGTAGGTGTTCTAAAGGCAGAGTGCAAAACTATTTGTGTCACAGCAAGCCACGTGTGTAGATCGGGTCGTATAGAGTGCTTTTTCTTGCTTTCTGTCCGAGTAGCAAGTATGTCCCAACCAAGTTTTTACTACATGAGCAAAGTCCTTAAGTTTTTAAGACCCTTTCACTGTACCCCTTAGTAAAAGTGTATGCGCTGTGTGCGCTCTGACTGGGTGCTGCTGCAGTCTAAGATGGCGCGTGTGAGATAGCGTGGTTCTAATTTCGGGCCCCACCCGGTGTCTTAGTGCAAATTAAGGTACAGATGCTAAGTTGGCCTTTCACAGAGTCTTACTTGTGATCCGGAGCGGGTTACCGAAAATCTGTAGCTTCGTCTGTTGCGGGTAATGAATAGGCCCGTCTCCGGTGTGGTCTGAGTGGTACTCCAAAGTCTGTGTGGCTCCGGCTCAGGATCTAACTCCTTTTAAGTGCTTTGCAGCAGCAGTGCTGTTTATGAAGGGGTATCAGGCTATTAAGGGCTAAAAAGTGCGGTGAATTACATGTTTATCTGGTCCCAATGCAAACTATCACACGGAGCTTCTCCTAAATGCGACTCTCCATCTTGGTAGTCGGCTCCGCCCCCCCTATTTAATTGTATTTAATTGGGTTAGCTAATTGTAGTTAATTAATTTAATTAATTTAATGATAGTGTAGTGTTAGGTGTAATTGTAACTTAGGTTAGGATTTATTTTACAGATAAATTTCTAATTATTTTAACTAGGTAGCTATTAAATAGTTATTAACTATTTAGCTATTGTACCTAGTTAAAATAAATACAAAGTTGCCTGTAAAATAAAAATAAATCCTAAAATAGCTACAATGTAATTATTAATTATATTGTAGCTATCTTAGGGTTTATTTTATAGGTAAGTATTTAGTTTTAAATAGGAATAATTTAGTTAATAATAGTAATATTATTTAGATTTATTTAAATAATATTTAAGTTAGGGGGGGTGTTAGGGTTAGACTTAGGTTTAGGGGTTAATAACTTTATTATAGTGGCGGCAACGTTGGTGGCGGCAGATTAGGGGTTAATACATTTAATAGCCTATGTGGGCTATGGCGGTCTAGGGGTTAATACTAGAATAGGTTAATTGTGGTGTGGGTATGGCGGTTTAGGGGTTAATAGAGTTTATTAGTTATTGCGGTGGGGGTTGCGGTTGACAGGTAGATAGACATTGCGCATGTGTTAGGTGTTAGTTTATTTTTGCAGGCATTTTATGGAGTTACGGTGCTCCCATACTCAGCGCAAGGCCTGCTACGGCTGCATTTTATGGCGAGGTGAAAATGGAGTAAGATTTTTCCATTTTCACCACGTAAGGCCTTGCGCTGGATATTGGATACCGATTTACGACGCGGTCCCATGTTAGCCTATGGGAGTAAAAATTGCGAGCGATGGGTGAAATATACGGCTGTAACTTGTATGCTACCAAAATCGCGCAAAATCTGGCATAGCCGGCTTTTGCGAGCGACGCTGCATATTGGATCGGGCCCCTAGTGCTTAGTCATAGAGGTTTCTCTGACTCAGTGATTAATACTATGTTACAGACTCGTAAATCTGTTTCTAGGAAGATTTTTTTATCGAGTTATCGGAAGTCTAATATTTCATGGTGTTCTCATAAATTCTCCTGGCATTCTTTTAGAATTCCTAGAATTTTACAGTTTCTTCAGGATGGTTTGGATAAAGGTTTGTCTGCAAGTTCCTTAAAGGGACAAATCTCTGCTCTTTCTGTTTTATTTCACAGAAAGATTGCTAAGCTTCCTGATATTCACTGTTTTGTACAGGCTTTGGTCCGTATCAAGCCTGTCATTAAATCAATCTCTCCTTCTTGGAGTCGTAATTTGGTTTTGAAGACTTTACAGGACATTAGACTACTTTCTTGGAAAGTGTTGTTCCTTTTGGCAATCTCTTCTGCTTGAAGAGTTTCCGAATTATCCGCTCTCTCTTGTGAATCTCCTTTTCTGATTTTCCATCAGGATAAGGCAGTTTTGCGGACTTCATTTAAATTTCTATCTAAGGTTGTGAATTATAACAACATTAATAGAGAAATTGTTGTTCCTTCTTTGTGTCCTAATACTAAGAATTCTTTGGAGAGATCCTTACATTCTTTGGATGTTGTAAGAGCTTTGAAATATTATGTAGAAGTTACTAAAGATTTCAGGAAGACTTCTAGTCTATTTGTTGTCTTTTCTGGTTCTAGGAAAGGTCAGAAGGCCTCTGCCATTTCCTTGGCATCTTGGTTAAAGCTTTTGATTCATCAGGATTATTTGGAGTCGGGTCAGGCCCCATCTCAGAGAATTACAGCTCATTCTACTAGATCAGTCTCCATTTCGTGGGCTTTTAAGAATGAAGCTTAAGTTGATCAGATTTGCAAAGCAGCAACTTGGTCTTCTTTGCATACATTTACTAAATTCCACCATTTTTATGTATTTGCTTCTTTTGAAGCAGTTTTTGGTAGAAAAGTTCTTCAGGCAACTGTTTCAGTTTGATTCCTCTGCTTATGTTTAAGTTTTTTTCTTTTCAACTATGAGAAAAAACATATTTTTTTGGTTGTGGATTAATTTTTTCAGCGGAAAATGGCTTTTATTTTTTTTATCCCTACCTCTCGAGTGACTCTTGTGTGGATTACCACATCTTGGGTATTGCTAGCCCATACGTCACTAGCTCATGGACTCTTGCCAATTACATGAAAGAAAACATAATTTATGTAAGAACTTACCTGATAAATTAATTTCTTTCATATGGGCAAGAGTCCATGAGACCCACCCTTTTTATGGTGGTTATGATTTTTTTGTATAAAGCTCAATTATATTTCCAGTTCCTTTTTTTATGCTTTTTACTCCTTTCTTTATCACTACTTGGTTATTCATTAAACTGAATTGTGGGTGCGGTGGGGGGTGTATTTATAGGCATTTTGAGGTTTGGGAAACTTTGCTTCTCCTGGTAGGATTGTATATCCCATACATCACTAGCTCATGGACTCTTGCCAATATAAAAGAAATGAATTTATCAGGTAAGTTCTTACATAAATTATGTTTTTTTCTGCACTATTTTATTAACCTTATCCCCTTTTCCATAACTCACATAGATCAATAATCATACAGTCTTTTGATCGGTTAATTGGCTAGATTAATAGATGCTCATTAAGCTGCCAAGTGTGTAAGGCATTTGCTGAGCCTCACTTTTTTTTACAGCGTTTCTTTAGTGGGTGCAGCAACAAGAAAAAAAAAGTTATACAGGCACCATAAGTAAATGTGATTAAAGGTCCAGAGTTTATTGATAGTACATTCATTAACATACCAAAAGCCAAACAGACATAAGATCGGACGCATTTCCTGAGCCTTAAGCATACTTTGCGCATATTAACATATATAGTTAGAGCCCCAGTACATGATATCTTGAACATCAAACGTGGACTGCTGCCAACAAAGAAAAACAATAACTACAAGCACAGCATATGTAGATAGGTTCAGAAGCAGCAGTGCACTACAGGGAGCTAGCTGAGGATTAGTGGCTGCCTCTTATCTTTGGCTCATACAAAACAGATTCCAGACTCCAAGATTAAAAAGGACCTTTATTTTATCATGACAGGGTCCATAGAAAAAATGCTACACTATTGTGGGCCTTTTTTTAGGCCCTAGTCATGTATATTTAAAGGGACAGTCTAGTCCAAAATAAACTTTTATGATTCAGATAGGACATATAATTTTAAATAACTTTCCAATTTACTTTTATCACCAATTTTGCATTGTTCTCTTGGTATTGTTAGTTGAAAACTAAACCTAGGTAGGCTCATATGCTAATTTCTTAGACCTTGAATGCCGCCTCTTATCTGAATGCATTTTGACAGTTCTTCACCACTAGAGAATATTAGTTCATGTGTGTCATAAAGATAACATTTTACTAATGCACGTGGAGTTACCTAGGAGCCAGCACTGATTGGCTAAAATGCAAGTCTGTCAAAAGAACTGAAATAAGGGGGCAGTTTGCAGAGGCTTAGATAAAAGGTAATTATAGAGGTAACAAGTATATTAATATAACTGTGTTGGTTATGCAAAAAAGGGGAATAGGTAATAAAGGTATTTTTTTATATTTGTAAACAATAAAAATTCTGCTGTAGCCTGTCCCTTTGATTACACATAAGTTTAGCGTTTTGTTTTATACTCTCACCCACTATACAAAAAAAATCACATCCTGGAAAATGGTGAAATCTTGTGGTCAAAAGTTGGTACTACAATTACACATTTTCTCCATATTATTTAAACAGGATGCTCATAAAGTATATACAAAAAAGCTTAAAACACATAAAAAAATATGTAAATTTAAAAAGAGGATATTGCACAAAATTCCAGGTATATCTATCCTACCATAAATTAACAAAGCCCAATCAAAATCCTTATTCAGGCACTTAGGGGTTAATGACTCCAATTTATGTGTCCATAACATCTCTCTAATGTTCAATTAATGTTCCTAGTCACCACCTCTCCTGGGTCTAGGTATTTTTCAATAATTTTAAACCTCAATTGTCTGATGTTATGAACTACTAAGAGGAGACAGGTTTCAATCTAATGTCAGATTTGTGCTCTGTAATCCTCTCTTTTATCTCCCTGCAGGTCTCACCTACATACATTAATCCACATTGGCATTTAATTATGTAGATAATAAACGAGGATCTACATGTTAAAAGTTCTCTTATCTTGAACTTCCATTTAAAAAAAAAACTAAAAAATACTTCACATGTTTAGGATTATCACATATGTTTGGCACTAAAAGGTCACCTACTACAAGAAGTACATAACGGTTTCAAAACTACACTTTTTTAAAATTAAAAATGCTGGCATTCTGGGTTAGCTTCTAAGAATTGTTGGGCATAAAGGTTTGTTTGCTCTGCTAAATTTTCAAAGAAGCTCTCTGGCAGAAACAGATAATCAATTGGCTCACCGGAAGGCATGTCGCAGGTGATGCTAGGTTTTACTATAAAATAAGGCACACATTTGGAGGTACCTACACTGATCCTTTTAATGCAAGCTCTTGGGAGGCTACAGAGGCATGAGAGAGGCTGGATAAGTAATCCACATCAATATCAGAGACAGTCAGTGTCTCATCAGACGCAGTGGCAGTTACACTGTCTGACTCTTCAAGTAATTTGCAATCCTCCTCAGCATAATATAAATGTGCCATTTTAACTGGTAAAACTTTTTTTGTTTTATAGTACTTTTTAATTTTTTTCCCTTCCTAAATGTTAAAATGTACTTTTTTTTTAAGATCTTTTTTTCCTTTCATTAAACTTTTACCAGGTTCAGACCGTAACTCTAATCCAACCCCCCCCCAAAAAACAAAACAAACACAAACCATTACAGCAACTCTAAAGACCTTTGGGCTGTGACAGGCTGCAATCAGGCTTAAAGGGACATTAAACACTTTGAGATGGTAATATAAAATGATAAGTTTATAAAAAAAAATGTAATATACTTTAATTATCTATTTTGTCCTCTTTTTCCTGTAATTCCATTCTGAAATTGTGAGCTTTTAAGTTGCTGTTGAAAATGGAAGTGCAGAACACTGTTCTATGCCACACAGCCATTGTCTGCACACTCTAGTGACCTATTTATAACTCTCCCTAATTGGTCACAGCAAAGAAGGTAACCTAAGTTACAACATGGCAGCTCCCATTGTTTTATAGACACTAACGCCTAGATTTAGAGTTCTGCGGCCAAAGGGGTGCATTAGCTACGCATGCTTTTTCCCCCCCCGCACCTTTTAAACAACGCTGGTATTTAGAGTTCTTAGAAGGGCTGCGTTAGGCTCCAAAAAGGGAGCGTACAGGCATATTTACCGCCACTGCAACTCTCAATACCAGCGGGGCTTACGGACGCGGCCAACTTCAAAAACGTGCTCATGCACGATTCCCCCATAGGAAACAATGGGGCAGTTTGAGCTGAAAAAAAAAACCTAACACCTGCAAAAAAGCAGAGTTCAGCTCCTAACGCAGCCCCATTGTATCCTATGGGGAAACACTTCCTAAGACCTAACATGTACCCCGAGTCTAAACACCCCTAGCCTTACACTTATTAACCCCTAATCTGCCGCCCCCGCTATCGCTGACCCCTGCATATTATTTTTAACCCCTAATCTGCCGCTCCGTACACCACCGCAACCTACGTTATCCATATGTACCCCTAATCTGCTGCCCCTAACACCGCCGACCCCTATATTATATTTATTAACCCCTAATCTGCCGCCCCCAATGTCGCCGCCACCTACCTACAATTATTAACCCCTAATCTGCCTACCGGACCTCACCGCTACTCTAATAAATGTATTAACCGCTAAAGCTAAGTCTAACCCTAACACCCCCTAAGTTAAATATAATTTTATTCTAACAAAATAAAATAATTATTATTAAATAAATGTATCCTATTTAAAGCTAAATACTTACCTGTAAAATAAACCCTAATATAGCTACAATATAAATAATAATTATATTGTAGCTATTTTAGGATTAATATTTATTTTACAGGCAACTTTGTATTTATTTCAACCAGGTACAATAGCTATTAAATAGTTAATAACTATTTAATAGTTACCTAGTTAAAATAATTACAAAATTACCTGTAAAAAAAATATATATATTAGGGTTTATTTTACAGGTAAGTATTTAGATTTAAATAGGAATACTTTATTTAATGAGATTTATTTTATTTCGTTAGATTTAAATTATATTTAACTTAGGGGGGTGTTAGGGTTAGGGTAAAACTTAGCTTTAGGGGTTAATACATTTATTAGAGTAGCGGCGAGGTCCGGTCGGCAGATTAGTGGTTAATACTTGAAGTTAGGTGTCGGCGATGTTAGGGGGGGCAGATTAGGGGTTAATACTATTTATTATAGGGTTTGCGAGGCGGGAGTGAGGCGGATTTGGGGTTAATACATTTATTAGAGTAGCGGTGAGGTCCGGTCTGCAGATTAGGGGTTGATAATTGTAGGTAGGTAGCGGCGACGTTGGGGGGGTGCAGATTAGGGGGTAATAAATATTATGTAGGGGTCGGCAATGTTAGGGGCAGCAGATTAGGGGTACATAGGGATAATGTAGGTTGCGGCGGTGTGCGGTCGGCAGATTAGGGGTTAAAAAAATTTAATAGAGTGGCGGCGATATGGGGGGGGCCTCGGTTTAGGGGTACATAGGTAGTTTATTGGTGTTAGTGTACTTTAGAGCACAGTAGTTAAGAGCTTTATGAACCGGCGTTAGCCCAGAAATCTCTTAACTCCTGGCTTTTTTCTGCGGATGGAGTCTTGTCGTTAGATTTCTAACGCTCACTTCAGCCAAGACTCTAAATACCGGCGTTAGAAAGATCCCATTGAAAAGATAGGATACGCAATTGATGTAAGGGGATCTGCGGTATAGAAAGTCGCGGCTGGAAAGTGAGCGTTAGACCCATTCCTGACTGACTCTAAATACCAGCGGCCGGCCAAAACCAGCGTTAGGACCCCCTAACGCTGGTTTTGACGGCTGATGCAGAACTCTAAATCTAGGCGTAAAACTTTACACTTAATTTGTCAATATTTAAACAGCTAATGAAACTTTGAAAAATGCATTTACACATTATTCTCAGACTGATCCTTTCTTGAATGCCTTATTTTATCTAGCAATTATTTAGTGCTTAATGTCCCTTTAACACTAATCAAAACCATAAATTATCCCCAATTAATTATTAAATTAAAAAAGGCCAAATAAACTTAAAAAAAAGAATTTTAAAAAGTCAGGCCTGATCACCAATGATCACAGTGAAGGTTGTGTGGTCAAATGGTTAACATTAATCTAAAAACCTTTACCTTAACACTAAATAATATATTATGAACCATTTAATGTAATATTAGAAATAATTATTATTAACTATTTCAAGGGGGAAAAAATCAGCCTGATCACTACAGATCACAATGCTGCTGTAATGATCACAGTGAAGGGTATGTGATCAAAGGGTTAACATTACCTTAAAACCTTAAATCCTTAACCTCAAACTAAATAAAATATTACTAATGATTTAGGGCTAGATGGTGGAGCGCTAAATTATTGCACACCAGCAAATGGGCAAATATGCCATTTGCTGGAGAGCGATAATTTACCAGCCATTACAAGTGGCTGGTTAATGCTACTGCGAACTTGAGGTAGCAATTAGTGCTTATAAAATAATCAGAGATCAGATCTGCCCCAAATGAATCTGCCCCAAATTTCCTCAAATATAGTGTAGTGTAGAGTATTTTATTAAAAAACTATCACCTAGATTTAGAGCTCTGCATTAGCCGTCAAAAGCAGCGTTAAGGGGTCCTAACGCTGCTGTTGGCCGCCCGCTGGTATTTAGAGTCAACCAGGAAAGTGTCTAATGCTCACTTTCAAGCCACAACTTTTCCATACCGCAGATCCCTTTACGCCAATTGCGTATCCTATCTTTTCAATGGGATCTTCCTAAAGCTGGTATTTAGAGTCTTGGCTGAAGTGAGCGGTACACCCTCTACCGACAAGCCTCCTACCGCCCATGGAAAGGCTGTAGTTAAGAGCATTATGGGCTAACGCCGGTATATAAAGCTCTTAACTACAGCGCTCTAAAGTACACTAACACCCATAAACTACCTATGTACCCCTAAACCGAGGTCAACCCACATCGGCGCCATTATAATAAATATTCTTAACCCCTAATCTGCCGACCGCACATCGCCGCAACCTATATTATCCCTATGAACCCCTAATCTGCTGCCCCTAACATTGCCGACACCTGCATAATATTTATTAACCCCTAATCTGCCCCCCCAACGTCGCCGCTACCTAACTACACTTATTAACCCCTAATCTGCCGACAAGACCTTGCCGCCAGTATAAGAAATGTATTGACCCCTAAACCACCGCACTCCTGTCTCACAAACACTATAATAAATAGTATTAACCCCTAATCTGCCCTCCCTAACATAACCGCCATCTAACTTCAAGTATTAACCCCTAATCTGCCAACCGGACCTCGCCGACACTATAATAAATGTATTAACCCCTAAAGCTAAGTCTAACCCTAACCCTAAAACCCCCCTAAATTAAATATAATTTTAATCTAACGAAAAAAAATTAAATCTTATTAACTAAATTATTCCTATTTAAAACTAAATACTTACCTGTAAAATAAACCCTAAACTAGCTACAATATAACAAATAATTATATTGTAGCTATTTTAGGATTTATATTTATTTTACAGCCAACTTTGTATTTATTTTAACTAGGTACAATAGCTATTAAATAGTTATTAACTATTTAATAGCTACCTAGTTAAAATAATTACAAAATTACCTATAAAATAAATCCTAACCTTAGTTACAATTAAACCTAAAAATTACACTATCAAAAAATTAATTAAATAAATTACCTACAATTACATACAATTAAATAAACTAAACTAAATTATAAAAAAAAACACTAAATTACAAAAAATAAAAAAAGATTACAAGAATATTAGACTAATTACACCTACTCTAAGCCCCCAAATAAAATAAAAAAGCCCCCCAAAATAATAAAGATCCCTACCCTATTCTAAATTAAAAAGTAATCAGCTCTTTTACCAGCCCTTAAAAGGGCTTTTTGCGGGGCATGCCCCAAAGTAATCAGCTCTTTTGCCTGTAAAAAAAAATGCAACCCCCCCAACATTAAAACCCACCACCCACATACCCTTACTCTAACCCAAACCCCCCTTAAATAAACCTTACACTACCCCCCTGAAGATCTCCCTACCTTGAGTCGTCTTCACCCAGCCGGGCCGAAGTCTTCATCCGATGGGGCAGAAGAGGCCATCCAGACTGGCAGAAGTCTTCATCCTATCCGGGCAGAAGCGGACATCCGGACCGGCAGACATCTTCATCCAAGCGACATCTTCTATCTTCATCTATCAAACGAGGAGCGGCTCCATCTTCAAGACCTCCGGCGCGGAACATCCTTCTTCCCCGACGACTACCTGACGAATGAAGGTTCCTCTATGTGACGTCATCCAAGATGGCGTCCCTCGAATTCCGATTGGCTTATAGGATTCTATCAGCCAATCGGAATTAAGGTAGGAAAAATCTGATTGGCTGATTTAATCAGCCAATCAGATTCAAGTTCAATCCGATTGGCTGATCCAATCAGCCAATCAGATTGAGCTCGCATTCTATTGGCTGTTCCAATCAGAAATTTCCTGCCTTAATTCCGATTGGCTGATAGAATCCTATCAGCCAATCGGAATTCGAGGGACGCCATCTTGGATGACGTCACTTAAAGGAACCTTCATTCGTCGGGTAGTCATCAGGGAAGAAGGATGTTCCGCGCCGGAAGTTTTGAAGATGGAGCCGCTCCTCGTCTGATGGATGAAGATAGAAGATGCCGCTTGGATGAAGATGTCTGCCGGTCCAGATGTCCTCTTCTGCCTGGATAGGATGAAGACTTCTGCCGGTCTGGATGTCCTCTTCTGCCCCATCGTATGAAGACTTCGGCCCTGCTGGGTGAAGACGACTCAAGGTAGGGAGATCTTCAGGGGGTAGTGTTAGGTTTATTTAAGGGGGGTTTGGGTTAGAGTAGGGGTATGTGGGTTGTGCGTTTTAATGTTGGGGGGGTTGTATTTTTTTTTACAGGCGAAAGAGCTGATTACTTTGGGGCATGCCCCGCTGGTAAAAGAGCTGATTACTTTTTAATTTAGAATAGGGTAGGGACCTTTATTATTTTGGGGGGCTATTTTATTTTATTAGGGGGCTTAGAGAAGGTGTAATTAGCCTAATATTCTTGTAATCTTTTTTTATTTTTTTATAATTTAGTGTTTGTTTTTTGTTGTAATTTAGTTTAGTTTAATTAATTGTATGTCATTGTAGGTAATTTATTTAATTAATTTATTGATAGTGTAGTTTTAGGTTTAATTATAACTTAGGTTAGGATTTATTTTACAGGTAATTTTGTAATTATTTTAACTAGGTAGCTATTAAATAGTTAATAACTATTTAATAGCTATTGTACCTAGTTAAAATAAATACAAGGTTGCCTGTAAAATAAATATAAATCCTAAAATAGCTACAATATAATTATTCGTTACATTGTAGCTAGATTAGGGTTTATTTTACAGGTAAGTATTTAGTTTTAAATAGGAATACTTAAGTTAATAAGATTTAATTTATTTCGTTAGATTAAAATTATATTTAACTTAGGGGGGTGTTAGGGCTAGGGTTAGACTTAGCTTTAGGGGTTAATACATTTATTATAGTAGTGGCGAGGTCCGGTCGGCAGATTAAGGGTTAATACTTGAAGTTAGGTGGCGGCGATGTTAGGGAGGGCAGATTAGGGGTTAATACTATTTATTATAGTGTTTGTGAGACGGGAGTGCGGCAGTTTAGGGGTTAATACATTTATTATAGTGGCGACGAGGTCCGGTTGGCAGATTAGGGGTTAATAAGTGTAGTTAGGTAGCGGCAATGTTGGGGGGGCAGATTAGGGGTTAATAAATATAATGTAGGTGTCGGCGATGTTAGGGGCAGCAGATTAGAGGTTCATAGAGATAATGTAGGTTGCGGCGGTGTACAGAGCGGCAGATTAGGGGTTAATAATATAATGCAGGTGTCAGCGATAGCGGGGGCGGCAGATTAGGGGTTAATGAGTGTAAGGTTAGGGGTGTTTAGACTCGGGGTTCATGTTAGGGTGTTAGGTGTAGACTTAGAAAGTGTTTCCCCATAGGAAACAATGGGGCTGCGTTGGGAGCTTAACACTGCTTTTTTGCAGGTGTAAGGTTTTTTTTCATCCCAAACTGCCCCATTGTTTCCTATGGGGGAATCGTGCACGAGCACGTTTTGCCAGCTTACTGCCACCGTAAGCACCGCTGGTATTGAGGGTTGAAGTGGCGGTAAATTCGGCTCAACGCACCCTTTTGGAGCCTAAAAAAAAGCTGCGTTAGCTACGCGGGTCTTTAGCAACAAAACTCTAAATCTAGGCGTATGATAGCAGAATCTTTATTTTTTAATAAAATAACTGCACTAGACAGTATTTTGGGGGAGTGGGGTGATAAACAAAAAAATGGCACTGAAAAGTGCCTTTACATTGCGGTTTATAGGAACTGTGTGTTCCCTGTAAATATATAAGTATATGCTTATATACATATATATTTATGTGTTAATATGTGTATATATATATATATATATATATACATATATATATATATATATATATATATATATATATATACTGTATACATTTTAACACCTAAATATATATGTATATAAGCATAAACATATATATTTATATTAGCTGCCATCACTGAGCTACTTACCCCTTCGCTGTGCTTATGTTCTGATAGGAGCCTATGGAAATGCACTCTTGTTAAGCGCAATGAATCTCAGCAATGCAAACGAGAGCTTGCGTTCGCATTGCTGACAACTTGTAATACCAGGGCACATTAGCGTGCGCTGGTATTACACAGTAGAAAGTAAATATTGCCTTCATTAAAGCGATCTTTAGCGGTCCACTTGCAATCTGACCCTTAAGGCATTATTAAAAGTCGCCTAGATTTAGAGTTTGGCGTTAGCCGTCAAAAGCAGCGTTAAGGGCTCCTAACGCTGCTTTTTTACCGCCCGCTGGAATTTAGAGTCAGCCAGGAAAGGGTCTAACGCTCACTTTCAAGCCGCGACTTTCCATACCGCAGATCCCCTTATGCCAATTGCATATCCTATCTTTTCAATGGGATCTTCCTGGTATTTAGAGTCTTGGCTGAAGTGAGCGGTAGAACCTCTACCGACAAGACTCCATCCGCAGGAAAAAGTCAGTAGTTAAGAGCTTTATGGGCTAACGCCGGTTTATAAAGCTCTTAACTACTGTGCTCTAAAGTACACTAACACCCATAAACTACCTATGTACCCCTAAACCGAGGCCCCCCCACATCGCAAACACTCTATTAATTTTTTTAACCCCTAATCTGCTGACCGCACATCGCCGCCACCTACATTATCCCTATGAATACCTAATCTGCTGCCCCTAACATCGCCAACACCTATATTATATTTATTAACCCCTAATCTGCCCCCCCAATGTCGCCGCTACCTAACTACACTGATTAACCCCTAATCTGCCGACCGGACCTCGCCGCCACTATAAGAAATGTATTAACCCCTAAACCGCCGTACTCCCGCCTCGCAAACCCTATAATAAATGTATTAACCCCTAAAGCTAAGTCTTACCCTAACTCTAACACCCCCCTAAGTTAAATATATTTTTATTCTAACAAAATAAATTAACTCTTATTAAAAAAAGTATTCCTATTTAAAGCTAAATACTTACCTGTAAAATAAACCCTAATATAGCTACAATTTAAATTATAATTATATTGTAGCTATTTTAGGATTAATATTTATTTTACAGGCAACTTTGTAATTATTTTAACTAGGTACAATAGCTATTAAATAGTTATAACTATTTAATAGTTACCTAGTTAAAATAATTACAAAATTACCTGTAAAATAAATCCTAACCTAAGTTACAATTAAACCTAACACTACACTATCAATAAATTAATTAAATCAATTAACTACAATTACCTACAATTAAATAAACTAAACTAAATTACCAAAAAAACAAACACTAAATTTCAAAAATTAAAAAAAGATTACAAGAATTTTAAGCTAATTACACCTACTCTAAGTCCCCTAATAAAATAACAAAGCCCCCCAAAATAAAAAATTTCCCTACACTAATCTAAATTAAAAAAGTTAACAGCTCTGTTACCTTACCAGCCCTTACAAGGGCTTTTTGCGGTGCATGCCCCAAAGAAATCAGCTCTTTTGCCTGTAAAAATAAACACCCCCCAACATTACAACCCACCACCCACATACCCCTACTCTAACCCAAACCCCCCTTAAATAAATCTAACACTACCCCCCTTAAGATCTCCCTACCTTGAGTCGTCTTCACCCAACCGGGCACCGATGGACCAAAAGAAGACATCCGGAGTGGCAGAAGTCTTCATCCTATCCGGGCAGAAGAGGACATCCGGACCGGCAGACATCTTCATCCAAGCGGCATCTTCTATCTTTATCCATCCAACGAGGAGCGGCTCCATCTTCAAGACCTCCGGCGCGGAACATCCTTCTTCCCCGATGACTACCCGACGAATGAAGGTTCCTTTAAGTGACGTCATCCAAGATGGTATCCCTCGAATTCCTATTGGCTGATAGGATTCTATCAGCCAATCAGAATTAAGGTAGGAAAAATCTGGTTGGCTGATTGAATCAGCCAATCAGATTCAAGTTCAGAGTCGGATTGGCTGATCCAATCAGCCAATCAAATTGAGCTTGCATTCTATTGGCTGTTCCAATCAGACCTCGCTGCTACTCTAATAAATGGATTAACCCCTAAAGCTAAGTCTAACCCTAACCCTAACACCCCCTAAGTTAAATATAATTTTAATCTAACGAAATAAATTAAATATTGTTAACTAAAGTCTTCCTATTTAAAGCTAAATACTTACCTGTAAAATAAACCGTAATATAGCTACAATATAACGAATAATTATATTGTAGCTATTTTAGAATTTATATTTATTTTACAGGTAATTTTGTAATTATTTTAACTAGGTAGCTATTAAAAAGTAAATAACTATTTAATAGCTATTGTACCTAGTTAAAATAAATACAAAGTTGCCTGTAAAATAAATATAAATTCTAAAATAGCTACAATATAATTATTCATTATATTGTAGCTATATTAGGGTTTATTTTACAGGTAAGTATTTAGCTTTAAATAGGAAGACTTTAGTTAACAATATTTAATTTATTTCATTAGATTAAAATTATATTTAATTTAGGGGGGTGTTAGGGTTAGACTTAGCTTTAGGGGTTAATACATTTATTAGAGTAGCTGCAAGGTCCGGTCGGCAGATTAGGGGTTAATAAGTGTAGTTAGGTAGCGGCAATGTTGGGGGGGCAGATTAGGGGTTAATAAATATAATGTAGGTGTCGGCGATGTTGAGGGGCAGCAGATTAGAGGTTCATAGAGATAATGTAGGTTGCGGCGGTGTACAGAGCGGCAGATTAGGGGTTAATAATATAATGCAGGTGTCAGCGATAGCGGGGGCGGCAGATTAGGGGTTAATGAGTGTAAGGTTAGGGGTGTTTAGACTCGGGGTTCATGTTAGGGTGTTAGGTGTAGACTTAGAAAGTGTTTCCCCATAGGAAACAATGGGGCTGCGTTGGGAGCTTAACACTGCTTTTTTGCAGGTGTAAGGTTTTTTTTCATCCCAAACTGCCCCATTGTTTCCTATGGGGGAATCGTGCACGAGCACGTTTTGCCAGCTTACTGCCACCGTAAGCACCGCTGGTATTGAGGGTTGAAGTGGCGGTAAATTCGGCTCAACGCACCCTTTTGGAGCCTAAAAAAAAGCTGCGTTAGCTACGCGGGTCTTTAGCAACAAAACTCTAAATCTAGGCGTATGATAGCAGAATCTTTATTTTTTAATAAAATAACTGCACTAGACAGTATTTTGGGGGAGTGGGGTGATAAACAAAAAAATGGCACTGAAAAGTGCCTTTACATTGCGGTTTATAGGAACTGTGTGTTCCCTGTAAATATATAAGTATATGCTTATATACATATATATTTATGTGTTAATATGTGTATATATATATATATATATATATACATATATATATATATATATATATATATATATATATATACTGGTATACATTTTAACACCTAAATATATATGTATATAAGCATAAACATATATATTTATATTAGCTGCCATCACTGAGCTACTTACCCCTTCGCTGTGCTTATGTTCTGATAGGAGCCTATGGAAATGCACTCTTGTTAAGCGCAATGAATCTCAGCAATGCAAACGAGAGCTTGCGTTCGCATTGCTGACAACTTGTAATACCAGGGCACATTAGCGTGCGCTGGTATTACACAGTAGAAAGTAAATATTGCCTTCATTAAAGCGATCTTTAGCGGTCCACTTGCAATCTGACCCTTAAGGCATTATTAAAAGTCGCCTAGATTTAGAGTTTGGCGTTAGCCGTCAAAAGCAGCGTTAAGGGCTCCTAACGCTGCTTTTTACCGCCCGCTGGAATTTAGAGTCAGCCAGGAAAGGGTCTAACGCTCACTTTCAAGCCGCGACTTTTCCATACCGCAGATCCCCTTATGCCAATTGCATATCCTATCTTTTCAATGGGATCTTCCTGGTATTTAGAGTCTTGGCTGAAGTGAGCGGTAGAACCTCTACCGACAAGACTCCATCCGCAGGAAAAAGTCAGTAGTTAAGAGCTTTATGGGCTAACGCCGGTTTATAAAGCTCTTAACTACTGTGCTCTAAAGTACACTAACACCCATAAACTACCTATGTACCCCTAAACCGAGGCCCCCCCACATCGCAAACACTCTATTAATTTTTTTTAACCCCTAATCTGCTGACCGCACATCGCCGCCACCTACATTATCCCTATGAATACCTAATCTGCTGCCCCTAACATCGCCAACACCTATATTATATTTATTAACCCCTAATCTGCCCCCCCAATGTCGCCGCTACCTAACTACACTGATTAACCCCTAATCTGCCGACCGGACCTCGCCGCCACTATAAGAAATGTATTAACCCCTAAACCGCCGTACTCCCGCCTCGCAAACCCTATAATAAATGTATTAACCCCTAAAGCTAAGTCTTACCCTAACTCTAACACCCCCCTAAGTTAAATATATTTTTATTCTAACAAAATAAATTAACTCTTATTAAAAAAAGTATTCCTATTTAAAGCTAAATACTTACCTGTAAAATAAACCCTAATATAGCTACAATTTAAATTATAATTATATTGTAGCTATTTTAGGATTAATATTTATTTTACAGGCAACTTTGTAATTATTTTAACTAGGTACAATAGCTATTAAATAGTTAATAACTATTTAATAGTTACCTAGTTAAAATAATTACAAAATTACCTGTAAAATAAATCCTAACCTAAGTTACAATTAAACCTAACACTACACTATCAATAAATTAATTAAATCAATTAACTACAATTACCTACAATTAAATAAACTAAACTAAATTACCAAAAAAACAAACACTAAATTTCAAAAATTAAAAAAAGATTACAAGAATTTTAAGCTAATTACACCTACTCTAAGTCCCCTAATAAAATAACAAAGCCCCCCAAAATAAAAAATTTCCCTACACTAATCTAAATTAAAAAAGTTAACAGCTCTGTTACCTTACCAGCCCTTACAAGGGCTTTTTGCGGTGCATGCCCCAAAGAAATCAGCTCTTTTGCCTGTAAAAATAAACACCCCCCAACATTACAACCCACCACCCACATACCCCTACTCTAACCCAAACCCCCCTTAAATAAATCTAACACTACCCCCTTAAGATCTCCCTACCTTGAGTCGTCTTCACCCAACCGGGCACCGATGGACCAAAAGAAGACATCCGGAGTGGCAGAAGTCTTCATCCTATCCGGGCAGAAGAGGACATCCGGACCGGCAGACATCTTCATCCAAGCGGCATCTTCTATCTTTATCCATCCAACGAGGAGCGGCTCCATCTTCAAGACCTCCGGCGCGGAACATCCTTCTTCCCCGATGACTACCCGACGAATGAAGGTTCCTTTAAGTGACGTCATCCAAGATGGTATCCCTCGAATTCCTATTGGCTGATAGGATTCTATCAGCCAATCAGAATTAAGGTAGGAAAAATCTGGTTGGCTGATTGAATCAGCCAATCAGATTCAAGTTCAGTCGGATTGGCTGATCCAATCAGCCAATCAAATTGAGCTTGCATTCTATTGGCTGTTCCAATCAGACCTCGCTGCTACTCTAATAAATGGATTAACCCCTAAAGCTAAGTCTAACCCTAACCCTAACACCCCCTAAGTTAAATATAATTTTAATCTAACGAAATAAATTAAATATTGTTAACTAAAGTCTTCCTATTTAAAGCTAAATACTTACCTGTAAAATAAACCGTAATATAGCTACAATATAACGAATAATTATATTGTAGCTATTTTAGAATTTATATTTATTTTACAGGTAATTTTGTAATTTTTTTAACTAGGTAGCTATTAAAAAGTAAATAACTATTTAATAGCTATTGTACCTAGTTAAAATAAATACAAAGTTGCCTGTAAAATAAATATAAATTCTAAAATAGCTACAATATAATTATTCATTATATTGTAGCTATATTAGGGTTTATTTTACAGGTAAGTATTTAGCTTTAAATAGGAAGACTTTAGTTAACAATATTTAATTTATTTCATTAGATTAAAATTATATTTAATTTAGGGGGGTGTTAGGGTTAGACTTAGCTTTAGGGGTTAATACATTTATTAGAGTAGCTGCAAGGTCCGGTCGGCAGATTAGGGGTTAATAAGTGTAGGTAAGGTAGTGGCGACATTGGGGGCAGCAGATTAGGGGTTAATAAATATAATATAGGTGTCGGAAGTGTTAGGGGCAGCAGATTAGGGGTACATAGGTATAATGTAGCTTGCAGCGGTGTACGGAGCGGCAGATTAGGGGTTAATAATAAAATGCAGGGGTCAGCGATAGCGGGGGCGGCGGATTAGGGGTTAATAAGTGTAAGGTTAGGGGTGTTTAGACTCGGGGTACATGTTAGGGTGTTAGGTGCAGACTTAGGAAGAGTTTCCCCATAGGAAACAATGGGGCTGCGTTAGGAGCTTAACGCTGCTTTTTTGCAGGTGTTAGGTTTTTTTTTTATTCAGCGCAAACTGCCCCATTGTTTCCTATGGGGATATCGTGCACAAGCACGTTTTGCCAGCTTACCGCTACCGTAAGCAACGCTGGTATTTAGAGTTGAAGTGGCGGTAAATATGCCTTTATGCTCCCTTTTTGGAGCCTAACGCAGCCCTTCAGAGAACTCTCAATACCAGCGTTGTTTAAAAGATGCGGGGGGGGGGGGGGGAAGGAGCGTTAGCTACGCGGGTCGTCACCGACAAAACTCTAAATCTAGCATTTTTTAACTATTTAAAGCACTGATCACTACAGATCACAATGTTGACTGCAATGATCACAGTGAAGGGTCTGTGGTTAAGGGGTAAATGTTACCCTAAAACCCCAAAGCCTTACACTAAATAAAGAAGAATTAACTAGCTAATGTGTAATTAAAATGATTAACTATTAAAAAAAAATAAAAAAAAATCAGCCCTGATCACCACAGATCACAGTGGCAGGGCTGTTATTAAAGGGTTAATTTTTTTTCTTTTCTTTGTGTGACACTTTATGGAGTCAGCTCCAACAATGTAGCAACAGCTCTGCCTCTGTAAAGTCTCTCTGGAACACTGAAAAATTGAGAGAGGCTGAGCTGCACTTCTAATGTTACTGTTATGTTTACAGTAACATTGTGGTTGCCGTGATTCGTTATCACAGCGATCACATGACCGCTTCGGCAATGACTGACCCCGGACACATTGCCTCTGTTGCGAGGCAAGTTCTGAGGATGAGGGCAGACGGGAGAAGCCGACGTCAAGCAGACTAGCCTGATACCTGTATATTCTCACCTTGTTCCTGAAGCTGTACCTATCTAGTATCCTGTGACAGTCTCACAAATAGTACACACTGGGTATCCTGTGCCTGCTGAGAAACCTGTGTCTACCATACCAGTGACAGCCTTCCTTAAGCCAACTGTATCTATTGTATCTATCTGGTATCTTGTGACAGTCTTACTAACAGTAGCCGTTGGGTATCCTGCGTCTGCTGAGAAACCTGTGTCTACCATACCAGTGACAGCCTTCTTCAATCCAGCTGTGCCTGCTGCACCTATCTGGTATCATGTGACAGTTTCACCAAGAGTACCCACTAGGTATCCTGCGTCTGCTGAGGAACCTGTGTCTACCATACCAGTGACATACCTTCCTCAAACCAGCTGTGCCTGCTGCACCTATCTGGTATCCTGTGACAGTTTCACCAAGAGTACCCACTAGGTATCCTGCGTCTGCTGAGGAACCTGTGTCTACCATACCAGTGACAGCCTTCCTTAAGCCAGCTGTATCTGTTGTATCTATCTGGTATCTTGTGACAGTCTCACTAACAGTAGCCGTTGGGTATCCTGCGTCTGCTGAGAAACCTGTGTCTACCATACCAGTGACAGCCTTCTTCCATCCAGCTGTGCCTGCTGCACCTATCTGGTATCCTGTAACAGTCTCACCAACAGTACCCGTTGGGTATCCTGCGTCTGCTGAGAAACCTGTGTCTACATAACATTTTTCATTGTTGAAAGTGAAACATTATTGCAACATAAATTCATTATTTATTTTGTTTCCCTTAGCTGTAAATACATATAAAATTGTGCTTGTTAAACTTTCTTCCAGGGAGGCTTGGGTTAACACTTTTAGATTATTTACTGTGAGCTTTTGTTTACCTCCCTCATCTTCTCTTTAGCAATTTGCTGTTTTAAAATTGATTATCAGTTTTTCAACAGTCAGTTGGCATCAAATTACCTAGTATGCTCACTGCTCCCGTGGAGTTACTTAGGAGTCAGCAGTGATTGGCTCAAATTCAAGTCTGTCAAAATATCTGAAATAAGGGGCAGTCTGCAGAGGCTTAGATTCAAGGTAATCACAAAGGTAAAAAGGGTATCAACTCTTTCCCAATGGAACTTATTTGTTTACATCGAAACAAAGTTCTGATGTAAACAAATAAGGGAAATTTGAAATGACACAATCTTTCATGTGATTGTGCGATTTCAATGATGGGATCGGGTTAGGGGGAGTGCCTATGACGCTAGGCATGCCCTCCAACCCGCAATTCCATTTAGCAAGTACAGCCAAACAGCTAGGACATTCCATGCCGCCCTAAAGACACTAACGCTCAGCGCAGTTACAACAGCATGGGATGTCCTAACAGCAGGAAGGGTTAATATAATAGTGTTGGTTGTGCAAACCTGGGGATTGGGTAATAAAGGGATTATCTATTTAAAGGGACAGTCAAGTAAAAGAAAAACTTTCATGATTTAAATAGGGCATGTAATTTTAAACAACTTTCTTTCCAATTTACTTTTATTACCAATTTTTCTTTGTTCTCTTGGTATTCTTAGTTAAAAGCTAAACCTATGATATGCCTGATGAAACGGTTTGCCAACCGAGAAACGCGTTGCAATCATTGGGGCCAACTGGGTGACCCTGTAATCCACTTTGTATAACAACCCTGGTGTTGTTTTTAAATTTTTGTTTTTAATAAATATTTGCAAATTTTTACTTTTGGAGTGGATCTCATTTCCTACCATCTGCCTGCAATCACTATTAAGTGCACAGCTACTGAGAAGCATTAAACCTGCCTTTGTTTTCACTGCATCAATACCAAAAGATTGTTTGTTTGGGTGAGCTGCCACACCTGCCTGAATCTGCAGCCTGTATCTACCAGCACATTGGTGTGCTTTGGGAGTATGTGAGTAACCACTTTATACTATAAAGCACATTTCTATGTATCATCCTTAATGGTCTGCACATATAGTGCTCTCTATTTGTTTTACACCTGTTGCAGAACTACAGTATTGGAAGTATCCTTGAAAGGGTGAGCTGTCACACCCATCTAAATCTACAGCCTGCCCCTACCAGCACATGAGTGTACTCGTGGAGTATGTGAGTACTCATTTGGCTATTCTGTTGCTTTTTCTTATGTCTTCAATCAGACTATACCACACATGAGGCGCCCCTCTGTTTTTTATTTCTCCTAAACCTATGAGGTTCATGTGCTAATTTCTTAGACCTTGAAGGCTGCCTCTAATCTGAAAGCATTTTGACAGTTTTTCACCACTAGAGGGCGTTAGCTCATGTGTTTCACGTAGATAACATTGAGCTCAGGCACGTGAAGCTCCTAGGAGTCAGGACTGATTGGCTAAAAATGCAAGTCTGTCAAAACTTAAATAAGGGGGCAGTTTGCAGAGGCATAGATACAAGTTAATCACAGAGGTAAAATGTATATTATTATAACTGTGTTGGTTATGCAAAGCTGGGGAATGGGCAATAAATGGATTATCTATCTTTTTAAACAACAAAAATTCTGGTGTTTACTGTCCCTTTAAATAAAAATTCTGGAGAAGTCTGTCCTTTTGAATAATTACTAAGTAACTGAATCAGAGCTAAACCACCTTAAAGGGACATGAAACCCCCAACATTTTCTTGCCCCTTTAAGGGAAGAGAACAGGGCATTGCTACCGCAGTTTCTTTCCTTAAAGGGACCCTGAACCCAAATTTTTTTATTTCATGATTCAGATAGAGCATGCAATTTTAAGCAACTTTCTAATTTACTCCTATTATCAAATTTTCTTCATTCTCTTTGTATGTTTATTTGAAAAGTAAGAATGTAAGTTTAGATGCCGGCCTATTTTTGGTGAACAACCTGGGTTGTCCTTGATGATTGAACAGCAAGAATAAATAAGTGCTGTCTATGGTACTGAACCAAAAATTTGCTGGCTCCTTAGGTGAGATGACTTCTATTTCAAATAAAGATAGCAATAGAATGAAGAAAAAATGATAATAGAAGTATATTAGAAAGTTGCTTAAAATGTCATGCTCTATCTGAATAATGAAAGAAAAAAAATGGGTTCAGTGTCCCTTTAAAATGCTGGTGCACAGAGCATACTTAAATACACATTTAAAACAACTGTAGATTTTATTAGAAGCATTTTTGCTAATACATTTATACTACAAAAATGCTTCTATTCAAAACTAAAATACATCCATGTGGATTTTAAATTTGGGTGGAAAATCCCTTTAACTGCAAAGCATTTCGTCACGGTTCTCACCTATAACTTGCAATCTATTAACACTGTAATCCTTTAAAAATCACCATTAAAGTCTAAGGAAATATTTGTAGTTAAATCATCTGAGAAGTTTTTGTAAAATATTGTGCATATTTGTTAAAAAAATACTCTTGTCATTCGTAAGTAACCCATTATGGGACACTAATAACTACTGGCTGTAGTCTACATCTGCAGAGTATTCCACCTGTCTTAATTCTCTTAATAAGAGTCAGATGCAAGAACTGCAGATCATTGCATTTATCTTATCCTTAACCCACTAAAATACAGATTGTGACTACAAAACATTGCACTTTTTCATTCTCAATTAACTATTTCATATCCAGAAATGGAACAAATTTCAAAATGTATTATCACTAAGCAGCGCATCAAGTTGATGACCCACAATGCAATGCTCACATGTTGTACCTATATAGCAAAGATTTGTAGCTCACAGGTGAACCTAAAACCATTTAGATAATTAGCCTGTTGTGTTATATAATCAGCCCTTTAGCTCTGGAAAAGTTTATTCTGAGGGCTGTTTGTAGTAAGATGGTTGCATGTGTGATTCAGATTGTGCTTCTTACAGGCTGTATCCTGGCTGCGTGTGGCACAGACTTGGTAAGTAAAACAGCAGTGTTATTATTTAGTGACTGTGGGAAGCTTTTGTTGTAGCCCAGTGTTTGGGACTGGTAATAAATAGCTGTTTGTAGCCCAGTGTTTGGGACTGGTAATAAATAGCTGTTTGTAGCCCAGTGGTTTGGGACTGGTAATAAATAGCTGTTTGTAGCCCAGTGGTTTGGGACTGGTAATAAATAGCTGTTTGTAGCCCAGTGGTTTGGGACTGGTAATAAATGGCTGTTTGTAGCCCAGTGGTTTGGGACTGGTAATAAATAGCTGTTTGTAGCCCAGTGGTTTGGGACTGGTAGCAAATGGCTGTTTGTAGCCCAGTGGTTTGGGACTGGTAGCAAATGGCTGTTTGTAGCCCAGTGGTTTGGGACTGGTAGCAAATGGCTGTTTGTAGCCCAGTGGTTTGGGACTGGTAGCAAATGGCTGTTTGTAGCCCAGTGGTTTGGGACTGGTAGCAAATGGCTGTTTGTAGCCCAGTGGTTTGGGACTGGTAGCAAATGGCTGTTTGTAGCCCAGTGGTTTGGGACTGGTAGCAAATGGCTGTTTGTAGCCCAGTGGTTTGGGACTGGTAGCAAATGGCTGTTTGTAGCCCAGTGGTTTGGGACTGGTAGCAAATGGCTGTTTGTAGCCCAGTGGTTTGGGACTGGTAGCAAATGGCTGTTTGTAGCCCAGTGGTTTGGGACTGGTAGCAAATGGCTGTTTGTAGCCCAGTGGTTTGGGACTGGTAGCAAATGGCTGTTTGTAGCCCAGTGGTTTGGGACTGGTAGCAAATGGCTGTTTGTAGCCCAGTGGTTTGGGACTGGTAGCAAATGGCTGTTTGTAGCCCAGTGGTTTGGGACTGGTAGCAAATGGCTGTTTGTAGCTCAGCGGTGCCAACCCCTTTTTTTTTTTTTTTTTTTCCCCCCTCAAAGGATCTCTCATTTACCCCAATTTTTCCAATTTACTTCCATTAACAAAATGTTCACTGTCTTTCTATTTCACTTTTTTAGTCACCAGATCCTACTGAGCATGTGCAATTCACAGAATCTACATATATGCATTTGTGATTGGCTGATGGATGTCACATGATCCAGGAGGCGTGGAAATAGACAACTTTTTTATATTTGTCATAAAAAAAAAAAATCCATTACTCACTTGAAGTTAAGACTAAGGGGTAGATTTATCAAGCAGTGGATGCTGCAATCGACCCCATGTTTACAGATTGCCTTAACTCTACTACCTCTGAGGTGACGAACTGTAATCATCCCGATCCAATACAATCGGGATGATTGACACCCCCTGCTAGCGTATGCTGTCTGCATTTAGCAATGTTGGGCAGCCATGATCCACTACAGCATTTAATAAATATACCCCAAAGTGTTATTGCATTGTCTGTTTAGCATGCTTTTGTTGATTATGCAAATCTACTGTATTGACTGGTCCTTTAATAATTTTGATGTATTAGATAGTTGAATGATTTTACTCCTCTGTGCCTTTAAATGAAAGTTGACTGTTTTTAGCTGAGCTGTTATATATTCTGCTCAGTAACTTTGAGAAAATCTAAGGGACAAGGCTATTTACAATGTTTATATTCTGCAGCCCCCTCTTGAGAAAAATATTTACATGATGATTAAATATCTGTTATGAGTTGGCAGAGGTGGGGGTACTCAGTACAGGTGAGTACCCCCATGGTTTTTAGTAACTGCTGTTTAACTTATGTTTCCATAATGTAATTTGCTTCAATCTCTGGGTGTCCTTTGTTGAAAAGCATACATAAAAAGTAGGGTCAGTAGCTGCATTACACTACTGGGAGCTAGATGTGGATTGGTGTCTGCACATAAATGTTTTGTGATTGGGTCATCTGATGTACTTAACCAACTCCCAAGTGTTCAGGATTACTCCAACAAATGGATACCAAGAGAATGAAGCAAATTTGATAATAGAAGTAAATTGCAAAGCTGTTTAAAATGTTATGCTCTCTAAATTAATTGTTGTCCTTTTTTAAGGCATGTTAGTGTAGTGTATTAAAGGGACAGTCAAGTTTATTAATTCAGAGAGACCATGCAATGTTTGTCAAATTTGTTTGATTTTCTGTGGATTAGTCGGTAAAAATAATACCTAGATCTGGAGCAGCAATGCACTGTTGGGAGCTAGTTGTGTCTGTAGTACAAACCCCCTCTAGTTCCAGAGTTAGCTGAACACATCTGGTGAGCCTACCCAGGCTTACTCTTCAATAGTAACTATGGATAATTTGTATGGACAGTGTAGGAGATTAAAATTTTTTTTTTTTTAGATGAAGCATAACTAAGGTCATGCACTGTTAGACTCTGAAAAAGCACAAAGTTTAAAGTGGTGGTAAAATTATGGGAAAACATTGCAAAGTTTCTGTAATGTAAGTGGGCGTTGACAATCTCTCATATCCTATATTTTAGAAGGCCAGGTATGTTTGTCCAATGCAGTCATGCACAGTAGACTGCAGCGCGAGACAAACATCCCTGGCCGTAAGGAAGGATCAGCAGTGACAACTGTGAGGATCAGACAGCAGAGAGGGTGGGCAGGAGCAGGGCGTGGAGGGGGGCATGGCTGGGCAGGACCACTACACTGAAGAAAATGGTGGGTGCCCTCATCTCCTGGATTTTTTTTTTTGGAGAAGCTTGACGGGGGGTCGGTGCAGCCAATCAATTGCACTTTGACAAGTATTCCTAGTTAGGCTCAGGAGCAGTGTAGGACCAAGTATAGCAAGAGAATGAAGAACACTTGATAGAAGTAAATATGGGTGAACTCTTACAATGAGTGTTCCATCTGATTCATGGAAGCATAACTGACTCATCTTCCTTTCTCAAGCTGAAACATACTGACAAAATTAATGATTGTTGATATATAGATATATTCCTCACACCCCTCCCCCTAAAGGTCCCCTAGATACAAACATGACCCTCTTGTATCTATATTATGTCTTTACATTAACTTTTAAGTACAATGGTACAGCTCCTGATTGGGTAAAATCTGTTTTCCAGTTGTAAAGTGAGTAGAGGGCTTCCCCCAAAATGAAATTCATTTTGGACTGAATTAAGCATTTCCTAGCATTTTAATTGGTGTTTGTATAAAACTATAAATAGCCTTCCCATACATTGTGAAATATGTAAATGAGTATGATTTTCAGGAATTGAGGCTGTAAATAGACTATCTGCATGTGAAGATCTACATTAATCTGTGCTGTTTGTTTCCCTTTAGCAAGTACAGCGCTGTAATGTGTCTGGGGTGTGGTTAAATGAGCTTGGCTCTGTGCTCAACCTATCAGCAGATGGGCCCCGTCTCAGTGGTACTTTCCACTCATCTGTGGAGTCTTCATCTGGAGCAACAGGAGAGGGAATGATTGGAAAGGTGCTTGGAATTGTGGGACAAAGTGATCAGCCTACCTTCACAATGTCTGTCCTCTGGGAAGGAGGTGAGACCATAAAGGGGGGGTGCATAAAAACCTTAACCCCTTAACAACCAAGGACGTACGCCACACGTCCTCAAAAAAAAAAGACAGTTAATGACCGAGGACGTGTGGCGTACGTCCTTGGTCTGGAAAGCAGCTGGAAGTGATCCTGCTCGCTTCCAGCTGCTTTCCGGTTATTGCAGTGATGCCTCGATATGGAGGCATCCTGCAATAACCCCCCTTGGCCATCCGATGCAGAGAGAGCCACTCTGTGGCCCTCTCTGCACCGGACATCGGTGGCCGGTATCGTTGGTGGGTGGGAGCTTACGTGGGCGGCCATCGGTGCTCAGTGTGGAGGGGGGCGGGATCGGGGGCGGGAGCTACGGGGGGTGGTGGGCGGGCGCGTGCACGGGGCGGGAGCGGGTGGGAACTGCTACACTACAGAAAAAAAAGGTTAAAAATTAAAAACACAATTAATGTAAAATATCATCTAAGGGACCTGGAAGGGGTTGGGGGTTGGTCTCGGTGGGGGGGGAAGCTACACTACAGAAAAGGGAATTTTTTTTAAAAAAAAAGGCACATTTTGTTACAAAACTGGGTACTGGCAGACAGCTGCCAGTACCCAAGATGGCGCCCATTATTGCAGAGGGGAAGGGTTAGAGAGCAGTTTGGTGGGGGATCAGTGAGGTTGGGGTCTAAGGGGGGATCCTACACATCAGCATATGTAAATATGTTTTTTTTTTTTTTTTAAAAAGGGCCAAATACCTTTTATTTTAGTACTGGCAGAGTTTCTGCCAGTACTTAAGATGGCGGGGACAATTGTGGGGTGGTGGAGGGAAGAGCTGTTTGGGAGGGATCAGGGGGTCTGATGTTTCAGGTGGGAGGCTGAGCTCTACACTAAAGCTAAAATTAACCCTGCAAGCTCCCTACAAGCTACATAATTAACCCCTTCACTGCTAGCCATAATACACGTGTGATGCGAAGCGGCATTTAGAGGCCTTCTAATTACCAAAAAGCAATGCCAAAGCCATATATGTCTGCTATTTCTGAACAAAGGGGATCCCAGAGAAGCATTTACAACCATTTGTGCCATAATTGCAGAAGCTGTTTGTAAATAATTTCAGTGAGAAACCTAAAATTGAGAAAAAATTAACGTTTTTTTTTAATTTGATCGCATTTGACGGTGAAATGGTGGCATGAAATATACCACAATTGGCCTAGATCAATACTTGGGGTTGTCTACTACACTAAAGCTAAAACTACCCCAAAAAGCTCCCTACATGCTCCCTAATTAACCCCTTCACTGCTGGGCATAATACACGTGTGGTGCGCAGTGGCATTTAGCGGCCTTCTAATTACCAAAAAGCAACACCAAAGTCATATATGTCTGCTATTTCTGAACAAAGGGGATCCCAGAGAAGAATTTACAACCATTTATGCCATAATTGCACAAGCTGTTTGTAAATAATTTAAGTTAGAAACCAAAAGTTTGTGAAAAGTAAACGATTTGATTGCATTTGACGGTGAAATAGTGGCATGAAATATACCAAAACGGGCCTAGATCAATACTTTGGGATGTCTACTAAAAAAAAATATATACATGTCAATGGATATTCAGAGATTCCTGAAAGATATCAGTGCTCTAATGTAACTATCGCTAATTTTGAAAAGAAATGGTTTGGAAATAGCAAAGTGCTACTTGTATTTATGGCCCTATAGTTTACAAAAAAAAAAGCAAAGAACTTGTAAACATTGGGTATTTCTAAACTCAGGACAAAATTTAGAAACTATTTAGCATGGGTGTTTTTTGGTGGTTGTAGATGAGTAACAGATTTTGGGGGTCAAAGTTAGAAAAAGTGTGGGTTTTTTTTTTCTATTTTTTCCTCATATTTTATAAAAATTTTTTATAGTAAATTATAAGATATGATGAAAATAATGGTATCTTTAGAAAGTCCATTTAATGGTGAGAAAAACGATATATAATATGTGTGGGTACAGTAAATGAGTAAGAGGAAAATTACAGCTAAACACAAACACTGCAGAAATGTAAAAATAGCCTTGGTCCCAAACGGACAGAAAATGGAAAAGTGCTGTGGTCATAAAGGGGTTAAAAGGGATAAAGTAAAAATTTCACGACTCTGGCAGTGCATACAGCTTAGGTGTATTTGTGGGGGTTTTTTTTGTTGGGGGGGTTCATTGTGTGTCCTACTGTTGTGCCAAATTACTGACAGTCCAGTATTTTTGCGGATGCTAGCTGGCAATCTAGTTATACATATACGTGTGTGTACTTAGAAACTTTGCTGATGAACATAAGTAGGTAAGCCTGATTTTAGTTAACTCATTGGCTAAACATTTCAAGGTTCTACAAGGTTTCATTTTATTGGTTAAGCTTTTCCCCACTAATTTGCCGGCAGGTTCAGTCTCTACATGGGCTGGTCAGTGCTTCTTGCAGTCACATCACCCTGTCCTAAGGACCATATGGCTACTGCGAACTGAGGCCTCCAGTGAGGACCAGAACTGGTCAGCCACTAGGTAAGGAAGTTGTTTTATCCCCACTTCTGTCCCATGTAACATTAACTGAAGTAATGGAATAAACTATACCAGGAAGCATGTGGCTTTCTTGTTGAGTGTTGGTCTCCAAATAAAGCAGTGGCAGTTCTGCTGATCAGCCAAGGAGCTGTTGGTTCAAAAGCTTCAAACTAAGCAAGTTTAGTTTAAGGGACAAAAGTGCAAAACATTTAATGGGTTCCCCCCCCCACTTGCTTATGTAACTGTATTTAACCCCCTAATGGGAGCTAGCTGAACAACTCTTGTAAGCCAATGTGTAGCCACCAATCGCTATCAGTAGTGTGCTTCTGCTCCTAAGGCTGCTTGACTATGCTTTTCTACATTCGAGAAGCACATTTGAGAGTAGAAGTGAAGTCTCCTATAATTGCATATTCTGCCTGGCTGACAATTTGACAATTTAGAAATCTGCACGAGAACATTTTCTTTGTATAGAAGTTTTTTTTTTTTGAATAGCCAAATGCTTCTAGTAAGCATATGTGCATATGCTCTGTACACTTGAGTGAATCCTCTGTGCCACCAGTAGATTATTTTGTGTCGGCGACATCAATTGAATGGTATTCATTGCGCAGGTCATAGATGAATGCTACTAGTAAAAGCTAATGCAAGTGTATTGCAAACAATGCCTCTTCAAAGGTGAAAAGTGGATTTTATTTGCCTAGGCCCTTTTTAAAGGGACAGCCAACCCAAAATTTATTCTAAGTCATTCTATAAAGTAGTAAAAGTTTATTGCTAACTATAGCCCTATTTTGTAACCTTTCGTTTACAAGTAGTTATTATTACTGAATATCTTATTGTATAGGCTATTTGATTGCAAGAGGTAAACCTAATGTCTAACAATTCATTTGTTTCAGGATTGGAGAAAACACCTTTCATCCCAAGAAGCCACGTCACAATCAACCATCTGGGTCAAAATAAAAGTTTCAAACTTAAAACCAGTCTTTGTGTTATATTTTTTTTCTTGTTTGCTTCACATACTCCTATACAAATGTAGCTATGGCAAACTATAAGCACTAATTTATAGTATTAAACAAATATGATACACATTTTCTTTCAAGTTTAAGAGCATATCATTTTTAAAGTGATTATAAAGTTGATTTCCATCACAGTATTTAAAAATACTATTAACGGGACGGTCTACACCAGAATTGTTATTGTTTTAAAAGATAGATAATCCCTTTTATTACACATTTCCCAGTTTTGCATAACTAACAGTTATAATATACTTTTTACCTCTGATTACCTTGTAGTTAAGCCTCTGCAAACTGCCCCTTTCTTTCAGTTCTTTTGACACTCGCAGTCTAGCCAATCGGTGCCTGCTCCCAGATAACTTCTCCTGCACGAGCACAGTGTTATCTATATGAAATACGTGAACTAACACCCTCTAGTGGTGAAAATCTGTTAAAATGCAATCTGAAAAGAGGTGGCCTTCAAGGTCTAAGAAATTAGCATATGAACCTCCTAGGTTATTCTTTCAACTAAGAATACCAAGAGAACAAAGCAAAATTGGTGATAAAAGTAAATTGGAATTTTTTTTTTTTTTTTAAATTGCATGCTCTATCTGAATCATGAAAGTTCATTTTGGCCTAGACTGTTCCTTTAAAAACATGGGCACTTTTTAAATCAAACTTTACAATTACGCTTCTTAAAAGTACTTACATTTTTTTTTTTTTGTTACTGTAAACATACTGCCGATTCTCTGCCCGTATCTCCTTTAGTATTTAGTAGATCGACGAGGAAGCCAGATTCGTGATATGCTATATATACTGAAGGAGATGCGGGCAGAGGATCGGTGTTAAAGGAAACTGAAATGCACGTAGATAAACTTCATTTTTTATATATATATATAATTAGTATTGACAAACACTTCTTGTAAAAGTTATCACTTTTGTTAGTTTTACTCTGCACGTACATGTGAAGCATAAATATGTATTCTCAGTTCATCAGAATTTTAAATACTGCAGCTGACAGTCAGTAGGGCTGGTATCATGCCAGCAATTAACAAATTGAGTCATTACCAGATGATGCAAGCACCTTAGGTTCTCTGAGCAAGTGATGTGTTTAAAATGCTGGTGCATACTTAAATACACTTTTGAAACGGCTATAGCTTATATTAGAAGCATTTTTGCTAATACAGGTATATTACAACAATGCTTCTATTCAAAACTGAAATGCATCCACTCTGATTCCAATTTAGGCCGCAATGTCCCTTTAAGTTTACAGTAACAAAAAGTTAAGTATTTTAAAAAGCGTAAAAAAAAGTGACCATGTTTTTAATAGTATAATTACTGGTAGGGATGGGCAAATGTGTTTTATATTTGAATGTTGTTGTAGAAATTAGATTTACATAATAGAATGTTGATAAGAACGAATATTCTTAAAAATGTGATTTTCAAAGGTTATTTACATTATTCGAAATGTCACATTCCAATTGATTACATTTATTAAACAGTTGTAAACTATAAATACTATTTTGAATTTTAATGTCACAATCAAATATTAAATTTAAAAAACAGTATTAGACTAGAAATACTATTTCGAATTTGAATGAATACATAGCTAAACATTCTATTATTCTAACGGATATTTTCAAATTTTATTGAAAAATTCGAAAACGAAAATTCAAAAATAGAATGTTATATAAACATTAAAATTTCAATTTGAACGAATGTATAAATTTGTTTTAAATTTCGAGTTTTTAGAAACATTTGCCCATCCCTAATTACTGTGCTTTAAATCATTCAACTTTACAATCACTTTAAGCAACTTTCCAATTTAATTCTATTTACTTTTATCTTTTGTTAAAAAATACCTAGGTAGGCTCAAAAGCAGCAATGCATTAACTGGGAGCTTGCTGCTGATTGGTGGTTGCACATATAGCTCTTGTCATTGGCTCACCCAGTGTGTTCACCTAGCTTCCTGTAGTAGATTGCTGCTCTTTCAACAAATAGTAAAGCTATTAAAGGGACACTGAACCCAAATTTTATTTCATGATTCAGATAGAGCATGCAATTTTAAACTACTTTCTAATTTATTCCTATTAATTTTTTTGTTCTCTTGCTATCTTTATTTTAAAAATAAGACATAAGCTTTTTTTTATATTCAGGACAGCACTTTTTTTATTGGAGGATGAGTTTATCAACCAATCAGCAAGAACAACCCAGGTTGATGACCAAAAATAGGTCACCATCTAAAGTTGCATTTCAAATAGATACCAAGAGAATGAAGAAATTTTGATAATAGGAGTAAATTAGAAAGTTGCTTAAAATGTCATGCTCTCTGAATCACGAAAGAAAAAATTTGGGTACAGTGTCCCTTTAAGTAAAATTGGAAATTCAAAATTACATGCACTCGTAAACAAGCCCAATGTTTTTTCATGTTTCGAAGTAGAGCTCTAAATTTTTGCACACCTGCAAATTTGCTTGATTGCGTGCATGCGATAATTAACCAGCCATTACAAGTAGCTGCTTTATTGCAAGGGTGAGCTTGCTGAAGCATTTCGTGCTAAGAGAATTAACCAGATATTGGATCTCTGGTTAATTTTATAAAAGTGCCCAAATGCCCTCAAAATAGAGAGCATTATAGCTTATAAAAACGGCGCCATTAAAAAGAATGTAGCTCGCTACCAGAGCGGGAGCTACATTCATTCAAATGGCGTGATCGGGCTGGCTGTGACTAGACAGTGTGCCTGATGCACATACAAAAAACAGACCTGCTCAGTAGAATCAGGAGCAGTGGTCTGTAAAATACATTTTTGTAGGAAAATATCTGACATACTTTAATTTAGAAAGTTGGCGCTAACCTAATGTTATATAAATCTGCACCATGTGCAAAATTATATATCATTATTTGGTGGGTTTACTGGCCTTTTAATGCTGGAATTGTGATTAAATCAGGATATTATCTATCAGTTACCATCTTTGCAAAAGATTCAACCAGCTCGGCTTTGATTGCTTGTGACCATCCATCTTACTCTTGATAACATTTCAAAGATTTACTATGGGGTTCAGGTCTGGAGATTGGGGTGGCCATGACAGGGTCTTGATCTGGTGGTCTTCCATCCACACCTTGATTAATCTGGCTATGTTGCATAGAGCATTGTCTTGCTGGGAAAACCAATCCTCAGAATTGGGGAACATTGTCATTGCAGAAGGAAGCAATATTTCTTCCAGGATAACCTTGTATGTGGCTTGATTCATGTGTCTTTCACAAAGATAAATCTGCTTCATTCCAGGTCATCTTTTCTGAGGAGTCCAATTTTAAGCTTTGCCTAACACCTAGTTGTCTACAGGCTAGACCTGGAGAGGCCTACAAGCCACTGTCTATCACTGTGAAATTTGGAGGAAGATCGTGATAATCTGGGGGTGATTTAGGAAGGATGGAATTGGGGAGATGGATGGGCAGAACCCATAAAATGAAGCCTATCTGCTAAACTTTTTGCACCAGGTGTGGCATAAAATCACCTGACAGCAATGTGAAAGACTGGTGGAGAGCATGCCAAAAAGCATAAAAGCTGTAAAAGAAAATCCGGGTTATTCCACCAAATTGACTCTTGCAAAGTTAAATAGTTTTGTATTTAAAAAAAATAAAAAATTTTTTGTATTGTTCAAGGTCTGAAAACACAGCCCATTTTTGCTATATTGATCAGTTGTCATTTTCTGCAACTATTTGGGTGAAATGTCAGTTCATAAAAAAAAAAAAATCTTAATTTTACTCAAATATACGTATAAGTAGTAAAACCAGAGAAACTGAAATTTGAAAGACCATTACAAAATTATCAATTGCTGTTTTTTTTTTTTGGATTCAGTTTAAAGGGACAGTCTACACCAGAGGTTTTTTATTGTTTTAAAAGATAGATAATCCTTTTATTACCCATTCCCCAGTTTTACATAACCAACAGTTATAATAATATAGTTTTAACCTCTGTGATTATCTTGTATCTAAGCCTCTGCAAACTGCCCCTTTCTTTCAGTTATTTTGATAGACTTGCAGTTTAGCCAATCAGTGCCTGCTCTCAGATAACTTCACCTGCACAGTGTTATCTATATGAAACATGTGAACTAACACCCTCTAGTGGTGAAAAACTTAAAATGCATTCTGAAAAGAGGTGGCCTTCAAGGTCTAAGAAATTAGCATATGAACCTCCTAGGTTAAGCTTTCAACTAAGAATACCAAGAGAACAAAGCAAAATTGGTGATAAAAGTAAATTGGAAACATTTTTAAAATTACACGCTCTATCTGAATCCTGAAAGTTTATTTTGGACTAGACTGTCCCTTTAACAAAAACTCCTCAAGTTTTACACTATTATACAAACCAATTTAAAGCATTCAAATTCTATCCATGATATACTTTGTATAATACGCTACTTAAAGGGACTGTCTACTCCCAGAAATGTAATTGTTTAAAAAGATACCTTTTTATTATCTATTCCCCAGTTTTGCATAACAAAATGCGGTTATATTAATATACTTTTTACCTCTGATTACCTTGTATCTAAGGGGTCGATTTATCATTAATCTGTCCGACATGATCCGCTCAGTGGGTCATGTCCGACAGACATCGATAAATGCTGACAGCCTACGGTCTGGTAAACTGCTTGTGCAATGCTACCCGCTGCCGATGTCAATCAACCCGATCGTATAGGATTGGGCGGATTGATGTCCGCAGACTCAGAGCAGGCGGACTAGTTATGGAGCATATGTCGTACGACCACTGCTTCATAACTGTTGTTTCCGGCGAGCTTAAAGGCTCACGCGGAAACGGGGGCATCAAGCTCCACTCGGAGCTTGATAATTCAGCCCCTAAGTCTCTGCAGACTGCCCACTTTATGTCAGTTGTGTTGACACTTTCATTTTAGCCATTCAATTCCCTCTTATTAGTAACTCCATGGGCATGAGCACAATGTTATCTATATGGCACATGAACCAGTGCCCTCTAGCTATGAAAACTGTCAAATGCATTGATAAAAGGCGGCCTTCAAGGGCTTAGACATTAGAATATGAGCCTACCTAGGTTTAGCTTTCAGCTAAGAACACCAAGAGAACAAAGCAAATTTGATGATAAAAGTAAATTGAAAACTTGTTTACAATTTATATGCCCTATCTGAATCATGAAAGTTTAAAGGGACACTGAACCAAAATTTTCTTTTGTGATTCAGTTAGAGCATGACATTTTAAGCAACTTTCTATTTTACTCCCATTATCTAATTTTCTTCATTCTCTTGGTATCTTTATTAGAAATGCAAGAAGTGAGTTATTGTGAACCTCATTTGCATGTCTTACCCAGCATCCTTTGCTGCATTGGAAACAATGTATCCAGGAGGTTTTCTGCAGGAAAAGCAAGCCGTTTGACTTGTCCAGATTTGTTAATGAGCTACACAATGAGTTATTCTCTCTACATTTTTGTGCAGGATTTTAAACTCACTTTTCACCTCCCCATATTTTTTCAATAAAAGATACCAAGAGAATGAAGCCAATTTGTTTAAAATTGCATGCGCTATCCAAATTTATTATTTTGAATGTGGGAGAAATGTGTAGTTTACAGAATAAAACAAAAATGTTAATTTTACCCAAACACATATCTATGAATATTAAAATTAGAAATTGATCATTTTGCAGTGGTCTCTTTTTTTTTTTCCAGAGCTGTATATAAAAAATGACAACATACTGAATTAGCAAATATAATAAAATACAATCTTGTACCTAAGAAAAAGTAATAATCAAAAACACATGCGCTTTATATTCAAAATGATTCACACTAATAAGTGTAAGTAAAAATATGAGTTTTTATTTTTTGTCACATTAGTGAAGTGATCAGTAGCCAAGCAATAAAGCTTGATAATGGTTTAAAAAAAAAAAAAAAAAAAAAGATTTATTGTGCTAAATAACTGTGTATTTCAATTGTTAAAAGTGTTATACAACTGGATGGCTAACAAGAAACAGGACAGGATTTACATGTCTAATACAAACTTATTAAGCAGACCAAACTAATAAAACATTTCCAAAAGTGAAACACAATGAAGTTCCTTTCAATTTTCTTAGATATAAATTGCAGGATTTCCATTTGTTTTCAGTAGTGAGAGATGCTTCTAATTCCTCAGACTCCTATGACAGTAATTCCCTTAAACTGTGGCTTGGCAATATAAAATATTGTCCAAAACGTATTCCACAATCGGATACAATAATAGTCCTTATACTCAGTAAGGCAAAGAATAACACTGTTTATATAACACACCATACCAGTAGTGTTACTAGATATAATTGACTAATAACAATTTTTAGGATTATTATTTCCAGACTTAAAAAAAACTTTTCCAATTTTCTGAGTCATCGGCTCCTACTGAGCATGTAAATATCTGTATATGCATTTTTTGATTGGCTGATGGCTGTCACATGATACAAGGGGTAGGAAATATAAGCAAATTTAGAAATTTGATAGAAAAAAAAAATCTACTGTTTATTTGAAATTTAGAGTGTTATTGCATTTAACAATTTCACTATATTTAAAGGGACAGTCTAGTCAAAATTAAACTTTCATGATTCAGATAGGGCATGCAATTTTAAACAACTTTCCAATTGACTTTTATAATCAAATTTGCCTTACTCTCTTAGTATTCTTCCTGGAAAGCTAAATCCAGGTAGGCTCATATGCTAATTTCTAAGCCATTGAAATGCCTCTTATCTGAGTGCATTTTGATGGTTAGACACTGCTAGTTCATGTGTGTCATATAGAAAACATACTCACTCCCATGGAATTCGATAAGAGTCAGCACTGATTGGCAAAATGCAAGTCTGTCAAAAGAACTGAGATAGGGGGGCAGTCTGAAGATGTTTAGAAACAAAGTAATCACAGAGGTAAAAATTGTATTAATATCACAGTATTGGTTAGGAAAACTGGGAAATGGGTAATTACATGGATTATATCTCTTTTTTAAACAATAGAAATTCTGGAGTAGACTGTCCATTTAAATTGTCCTTTAAGGTTAGTAAAATAGAATGGTTTTGAAGAAAGCTACACATACTGGAGGAAATACAAAAATGTGGTGAGTAGTATGCAATTTATTGTATTTATTCTCAGCAGTTAAATATCCCTTTAATAACATTTAGTTATTTACTGTTTCTAGTATTTTTTTTCTATTTCATTATAAACTCTGAAATTTATTTGTTTGTCTCTGAAAACTTTTTTCATAGCAGATTTCACCTCTTTATTCCGTAGGCTATATATCAGTGGGTTTAATATAGGGGTGACTACAGTGTACCCTATTGAGAACAGCTGGTCTAATACTTCAGCGTGTTCCCTTGTTGGTTTGGCATAAATACAAAAAAGAGTTCCATAAAAAATAGCAAGCACTGTAAGATGGGATACACAGGTAGAAAAGGCTTTTCTTCTTCCATTTGTGGACTTTATTCTTAAAATACATGTGATGATTTTATAATATGACATTAAGCTTAGCAAAAAAGGAAAAAGTCCTCCTAATAATGTTTCTGTATATGTCATAATGGAAAATCCCAAGCCAGTGCAGAAGATTTTTGTCATCGCCTTGAAATCACAATAGAAGTTTGGAATCTCATTAGAAGCGCAAACATTTAAAGCAGACATATAACAAGTGAGAGGTAAAGAATTCAGGAATCCAAGTACCCAAACAGCTACTAAAAGCAGTGAACATTTTTTCCTATTCATAATAATGTAATAGTGTAAGGGCTTGCAAATGGCAACGTAACGATCGTATGACATCACCGATAATAGTACGATTTCTGCATCGCTCAGTAATATAAAAAAGAACATCTGAGTAAAACATTGCAAGAAGGATATTGTGTTATTACCGGTTGCTAAAATATCCATCAGTTTAATAAGAGTGACCGTGCTTGTGCAGATGTCAGCAAAGGCCAGGTTGCAGAGCAAGATATACATTGGTGTATGCAAGTGGGAATCCGTGCTAATTAGTATAATCATTAGTAAATTGCTGACTACTCCCACTAAGTATACGAGAAAAAAAGCAGTGAAAACAAATGGTTGCTTTTCTACATTGCTGGAGAATCCTATCAGGGTGAAGTTTCTAAAATATGTTTGATTCATCGGCTGATTGATTTTCTACAAAAGTAAAATTAAAATAAATCAACATTCTGCATACAGAGTAATTCTTGTTTTTACATATTATTTCTATAGAACACTCCCTCTCTTTGTATTTCCCTACCTTCTTTAGATCCCTATATTGTGTCTCCTCTTTCCCTCTATTTTTGTCTCCTCTGTTTCTCTCTCTCTTTGACTCTGTATTTTTGTCTCCTCTGTTTCTCTCTCTCTCTATCTTTGACTCTGTATTTTTGTTTCAATATCTTACATTTAGTATCAGACCCACTCAACCGTGGACCTGGTGCAATTTTTGTTAACCCCCCCCCCCCCCCGGGTAACTCAGTAGTAAGCCATAGTAATAAAATACTTACTGCTCTGTTTAATGATTTTGAGGACAGATAGAAATACAGTCAGATAGACCTGCAACCTTGACTAATAAAAGGCTTCACTGCATTAGAATAAAACCTATTCTGCACACACCTATGTATAAACTGGCAATGGGCCCCCAGCACTTGGTTCCTGGTGCCACTTCGCCTGCTGCACCAATAGTAGTTCTGCCCCTGCTTACATTCTCTCTTTCCTTCCAGACTCTTTCCTTCTTTTTCTCTCACTCTCAGAATATCTTTCTTAAGTTATCTCTTTCAATCCCTTTCTCTTTCCCTCTCTCAGTTTCCCTCTCTCACAACCTCATACTTTCTCCTCTTTATATCACCATGGTCCTATATATCCCCAATATCTATCTATCTATCCATCTATCTATCTATCTATCTATCTATCTATCTATCTATCTATCTATCTATCTAATGATATAGAGCAATTCTCTAGCTTCTTCTTGTTTTAATGGTGCTTGTTTCCATCATTGTCATCATCAGCCTCATGTATACTGACAATTTATAAGATAATAACAATAGAACAGCAAATAAATAATAATGATATACTATAATAAGTAGAGATACATGGTCTTATTTTATCTGATCCTTATATTGATCTTTTGTGGTTTCTCTCTCCCTCTCTTTTTCTGTCTGTTTCTTTCTTCCATTGTCTTGTTCTTATTCCTACCATATTCTGCCATTCTCTGTCACATAAGCTTTATCTATTATCACTGTTGTAGTACAGAACAGTTCATACAATAAAATGTATTTGACAATCAGTTTAATCATCAAATAAAGTTCATTTTAATACATCATTAAACTGAACGCAATATTCAGACACAATAATACAATGGCTTTTGCAGTGTTTCTGTTTTAGAACTGAGATCAAAATGTTATATATGAAAATTCTCTCCAATTCCTGTATCATTCTATGGAGTCTAAAACGGTCAATGTCCAAACTGTTTCTGACTGTCACAAATAACCAACTAATTATATTACCAGCTCTGGCAGGGCCGGATTGGGCTACCAGGATACCGGAAGATGTCCCGGTGGGCTGTAGCAGCTGGGGCTGGAAAGCTACAATTTAAAGGGGTGATTAATGGATGCAATTTGGGTTGTATGGTTGCTAGATAACATTAATCTGATATTTTTATTTAAAACAAAGTAATATAATTTAATTATGAAAATAATATTGGCAAAGTAGTGTCCCTGTAATCTAATTTTCAGAAAAATGGGGCATGTGCAATCTACCGACTCAACGGAAAATAGGGCTGATCTTCATATTTTTCCAGGGCTGATTTTTATTCCCAGTCCGGCCCTGAGCTCTGGTTAATACTTTGATAAAATATTCAGAGAACATGCAAATATTAATTGCCCAGATCGATTACTTATTTATTTAACAAAACTTTATTATCCTTAAAGAGATTAGAAAGGTCAAAACTGAACGCTGTATTAATGCATTTAAATTTTAAATGAAAACATGTTTGCAATATACTTGCATTAGCAAAAATACTTCTGAAAAAAAAAATACTGTTTCAATAGCATACACACATATTCTGCGTTGGACTAGAGGAGGGGTGATTAATCTTGGCCCTCCAGAGGTTTTAAAATTACATTACATGATACTCATTCATGTTAACTGGCTGTGCATCATGGGAAATGTAGTTCCAAAACCTGTGGAGGGCCAAGGTTGACCACCCTTCGACTAGAGGATCAGGATTCAAGCACTATACCTTCCCAGAGAACTGGCCATGGTGTGTATTGCATCAGTGAATACTTAAAGGGACATGAACCCTAAGTTTTTCTTTCATAATTCAGATAGATAATAAATGTTAAAGGACCAGTCAACACAGTAGATTTGCATAATAAACAATGGAAGATAACAAGAGAATGCAATAGCACTTAGTCTGAACTTCAAATGAATAGAAGAATTTTTTTCTCACAATTTTAAAAGTCATGTCTATTTCCACTCTCCCGTAGCATGTGACAGCCATCAGCCAATCACAAATGCATACTTGTACCATGCATGTGACAGCCATCAGCCAATCACAAATGCATATACGCTTAGTCTGTGAATTATTGCACATGCTCAGTAGGAGCTGGTGACTCAAAAAGTTTAAATATAAAAAGACTGTGCACTTTTTTTAATGGAAGTAAATTAGAAAGTTTTTTTAAAATTGCCTGCTCTATCTGAATAATGAAAGTTTAATTTTGACTTGAGTGTCCCTTTAAAGAAGTTTCCAATTTACTTCTATATCAAATTAGCTTCACTCTCATGTTAAAGTGATATTTAGATAGGTAGGGTTCACATTTCTTGAGCTCTACATGACAGGAAATATAGCTGCCATCTAGTGTTCTTGCTAATAAATAGCATTGTTGCAAAACAGCTGCCATAAAGTACTGCACACACGTGCACGCTCCTGAGCTTACCTTCCTGCCTTTCAACAAAGGATAACAACAAACAAAGACAATTTTATAATAGAAATACACTGGAAAACTGTTTATAATTGTATGTTCTATCTGAATCATGAAAATTATGTTTTGAGTTTTATGTCCCATTAATTTGTGAATTTTACTGAAGAATATTTGCTAATGGAAGTATTTTGCAAATATGTTTTTATTTAAAATGTGAATGCATCCATTTGTACTCTAGAATATTTTTGATATTTTTGTTAATACATAAAAGCTCACTCATTACCCAACAATGTTTTCAGATTTAAAATCAATATTTTATGCAAGTTGTAACAATGTTTGTGAAAGATTTTGTTTAGTTATGATTCTTACTACTGACCTTTACTATGATGTAGCACAGCCCTTATGCAACAGTCTATATTGAAAATGTTCTTATTGTTAATTATTTTTAAACAATAAAGTTTAACCTAAAGTATGAATATTAGTACTCTGCAAAAAAATATTTACATGTGTCTTCTGCTAAAAATTGGTTTACATTTTGTTCAATTAAAATTGCAAAAACATTATAATAATTATTCTTAACTGGATATTATTTATTCCGATATAATAGTAATTTTCAATAGCTTTTTTTTTATTTGAGTCAAACTTACTTTTATGGAAATGCTTGTTTAACCAATATGTAATACGTTTAAAAAGTGGGATAAAGATCTTTTAACCCCATAAAAATATTGATTTCTTGTCTTTTATATAATTAAAGACAAGTACTTATGGGTTTTTTTGTGGAGCTTATGTGTCAAATATCAATACAAATGACTAACTTTTATATTGTATAGTGACATTTAAGTATAAAATAACATAGCCTTAAAGGGACACTCTACCCAAATTTTTTTCTTTTGGGATTCAGATAGAGCGTGCAATTTTAAGCAACTTTCTAATTTACTCCTATTATCATTTTTTCTTCATTCTCTTGTTATCTTTATTTGAAATGCAAGAATGTAAGTTTAGATGCCGGCCCATTTTTGATGAACACACTGCGTTGTTCTTGCTGATTGGTAGATAAATTCACCCACCAATAAAGAAATCAAGAGAATGAAGAAAAATTGATAATAGGAGTAAATTAGAAAGTTGCTTAAATTTGCATGCTCTATCTGAATTATGAAAGAAAATATTTGGGTTCAGTGTCCCTTTAACTTACTAATGTTATGGACCATAATTTTTATTGTTCAAAATGTATCTCTCATTAATGAGAAATATATACTTAGCTAAAACATATGTTATACTAAGCAATTATTAAGGGTTATATATATATATATATATACTACATATAGGTATGATAGATAGATAAATAGAAAGATGATAGTTAGTTAGATATTTACAGCTTACCTTGGATATAGTATACAGCTGAATCATACATCATTGTATTGGTTTCATGGCAGAAAAGGGTTCTGTGACAAATGATGTGCTTCCAAGCTCCAGTGCCATTTATAGAAAAAAAAAGGAGATAAATAAAATGTGCCAATTATCACACTGTCATGGGACTACAAAATAATTAACTAATATACATTTATTTTTATGTATGTTCTTTGTTTAAGCTCTCATCTGAGGTAAAACTCTGGAGGCTGTAGTGCTTTTGGTTGTTTCAAATGGTGTTTGTTTAATGCTTAAAATGAACTTGGCTGGTTCATGCAAATGATCGCAATAGACATTAATTGAAATGATCCAGTAGTTAAAAAGGGACGTGAAACCCCAATTTTTTCAAATTTATTTTACTTTTACTTTGTTGAAAAGCAAGTAAATAAGCTAAGCACTGGACTGTGCATCTTTTCAGCAGTAATTTTGTAAGAATTCTTTTTCGAAACTCTGCCGCCATCTAGTGCTGGCTGAAATGCATTCTTGCAAAACTGCTGCTATGTAGTTTTCCAGACACATGCACTATTTGTGGGGCCTTGAGCAAGCCCGTTTATTTCCCACACCCACTATGTCCTATCCCTATATGTGTGTTTTCTCCAAGACAATTATTTGTGACAAAAGGTCACCATTTAAGGTTAGAGGAAAGGAGGTTTATTTCCCAGCAATGTAAAGGTTTTGGCTAGAAACAGAATTCATGGATATGATTGCTTGTGTTTAATGTGTCAACTTTCTAAATATTTCATGTAAGTTCAATTGTCAGCTTCTTTATTGTAAAGTAGGATCATGCCTCCCTCTCCTTCCATGCCTCCTGATCCAGAGTCACCAGGTACTGCTGAGCCGATGCAGTTGGGATTCACACATCTCTCTGCGGCGGAGAGGGCCTTTTGGAGGAGGGAGGGGCTCTTCCTCTATTGTGGGTTACAGGACCACCTTTTGAAGTCTTGTCCTACACGGCCGGGAAACGCTCACACCTAAGGTCCTGTCAGGGGCAGACCTTGGGTGGTTTATTCTCGTCCCCGGAACCGCTAAAGGAGAAACCTTTGGTCACGGTTGTCCTTTCCTGGGTGGACTCCTCCATAGTCACCCAGGCTCTTGTTGACTCTGGTGCTGCGGGATATTTCATTGACAGTGCTTTTGTATCAAAGCACTCCATTCCTGTTTTGCCTTGGTCCGTTCTGCTTGCTATTGAGGCCATTGATGGCAGGCCCCTTCAGCCCGCACTAGTTACTCACGAAACTGCTCCGTTATCCATGGCTGTTAGGGCTCTCCATTTTGAAACCCTCCAGTTCCAGGTGATAAACTCTCTGCATTTTCCGGTTATTCTGGGTTATCCCTGGCTCCAAAAGCACAATCCCAGTCTTGACTGGCACAGGTCCAAAATTTTGTTGTGGTCTCCGCAATGTATTTCCACTTGTCTTCGGAAACCAGTTAAAGTCTTGTGCACGTCTTTGGTATCTCAATTGCGAGAGGCGTTACGAAAGTTCCTAGACATTTTTGAAAAGGTGCGTGCCGGTACGTTGCTTCCTCACCGGTCTTACGATTGTGCCATAGACCTGCAACCCAGAGCCATTCCTCCTTGGGGCCGGGTTTACCCTCTGTCTGTTGCGGAGAATTGTGCTATGGAGGAGTATGTTGCCGATGCTCTGTCGCGGGGGATCATCCGCAAATCCTGCTCTCCTGCAGGGGCTGGCTTCTTCTTTGTGAAGAAAAAGGGTGGCGAGTTAAGACCATGCATCGATTATAGGGGTCTTAATCATCTTACAATAAAGAATGCTTACCCTATTCTGCTCATTACGGAACTCTTTGACCGCCTCAAGGGAGCTACGGTCTTTACTAAACTTGATTTGAGAGGAGCGTACAATCTCATTAGGATCAAGGAGGGCCACGAATGGAAAACATCATTTAACACCAGGAGCGGGCATTATGAGTATCTTGTAATGCCCTTTGGCCTATGTAATGCCTCTGCTGTTTTCCAGGAATTTATTAATGATGTTCTACAAGATATGTTGCAACAGTGTGTTGTGGTGTACTTAGATGACATCCTCATACACTCACCCACACTTGAGGCTCATCGTTCTGATGTTACACGGGTTCTTCAGAGACTACGTGAGAACGGCCTGTTTTGTAAACTCGAGAAATGTGAGTTCCATCAGACTCAAGTAACCTTCCTAGGTTATGTTATCTCCATTGCAGGGTTCTCCATGGAACCTGACAAATTATCTGCAGTTCTGCAGTGGCCTCGCCCAGTTGGTCTTCGGTCCATTCAACATTTTTTGGGGTTCGCCAATTACTATAGAAAGTTTATTAAAAACTTTTCTTCCTTGGTCAAACCTATCACAGACATGACCCTTAAAGAGAATGATCCACTCCATTGGTCACCTACTGCCATTAAGGCCTTTGATAGTCTTAAGACTGCCTTTGCTGCCGCTCCAGTTCTGGCTCATCCTAACCCTGTCCTGCCTTTCGTTCTTGAGGTGGATGCGTCTGAGACTGGAGTAGGTGTCCACTTGTCTCAACGTCCTACGCCTGATGGTTCCTTGCATCCGTGTGGTTTCTTCTTTAAGAAATTGTCTCCAGCGGAGTGCAATTATGAAATTGGCGACAGGGAATTACTGGCCATAATTTTGGCACTCAAGGAATAGAGGCATCTTCTCGAGGGTACTAGCGTGCCAGTGCTCATTCTTACTGACCACAAGAATTTAACTTATCTATCTGAAGCAAAACGTTTGTCGCCCCGACAGGCCATATGGGTGCTATTTTTGTCTCGGTTTAATTATGTGGTCTCCTACCTGCCTGGTAGTAATAATGTTAGGGCTGATGCCCTCTCTCGACAATTTTCACCTCTGTCCAAGGAGGAGTCTGTACCTACTCCAGTTATACCTCCTGACCATATTTTGGCTACCATACGTACTAATTTGACTTCTCCCTTGGGGTAGGAGATCCTGGCTGCACAAACCAATGCACCTCCTGAGAAACCTAGTGGTAAGTGTTTTGTTGCTGAGAATCTTCGAACTAAACTTTTGCACACTTACCACTATCCTAAAGCCGCAGATTTGTTCTGTCACTCGACAATTCTGGTGGCCAGCTCTTCGTTCTGATGTTGCTGCATATGTTGACTCCTGCTCAGTTTGTGCGCAGAATAAGACTCCTTGACGTCTTTCTGTGGGTCTTCTTCAACCTATTGCTAATGGTGAGGGTCCTTGGACACATCTTTCCATGGACTTCATTGTCGAGCTCCCTGTTTCCAATGGCAATACTGTTATCCTTATGGTGGTTGACCATTTTTTCTAAAATGTCACATTGCATTCCCTTGAAGAAGTTGCCTACCGCTCAGGAGCTTGCCTCAATTTTTGACCGGGAGGTCTTCCATTTACATGGGTTACCCAAGGAGATAGTGTCGGACCGGGGTAGCCAGTTTGTCTCCAGATTTTGGCGTTCCTTTTGTGCTCAAATGGGGATCCAGCTTTCCTTCTCCTCGGCATATCACCCTCAATCTAATGGGGCTGCGAAACGGTCTAATCAAGCTCTGGAACAGTTCCTCCATTGCTATGTCTCAGATCACCACAATAATTGGTCTGAACTGTTACCTTGGGCAGAGTTTGCTCGTAATAGTGCTATTAATGCTTCCTCCAAGTTATCCCCGTTCATGGTGAATTATGGGTTTCAACCATCCTTGTTGCCTGATTCATTCATGTCTCAGGGTATTCCGGCTTTGGAGGAGCATCTCCGGCAACTCCGTTCCACATGGGTGCAGATTCAGGATTGCCTTCATCGTTATATGCAGTGCCGTTCCAGGCTGATCGTAGGCGTCTGCCCGCGCCTTCCTACCAGGTTGGTGAGAGAGTTTGGCTGTCCTCCAGCAACTTGAACCTTCGTGTGCCTTCCAATAAACTGGCTCCCTTTTATGTTGGTCCTTTTCGAATACTCTGATCGGTCAATCCTGTTGCCTACGCTCTTGACCTTGCGCATATCCAATGTTTTTCATGTCTCCCTCTTGAAACCATTGATTTGTAATCAGTTTACCACTGTGTTGCCTCTTCCCCGCCCTATCTTTGTTGACAACCATGAGGAGTATGAGGTCAGCAGCATTACTGACTCTAGTATGTCCAGGGGCTGCGTACAGTATTTGGTTCACTGGAGGGGCTACAGTCTGGAGAAGTGTTCATGGGTTCCCTCCTCTGATGTTCATGCTCCCGCCCTCCTCCGTGCCTTCCATGCCCGTTTCCCCAATAAGCCTTTTGTCCTTATGCGGGGGAGGGGTCATTGAGGGGAGGGTACTTCAGGGTTTTTTCCCTGATCTGTTTGCCATGTGCTGCTGGCAGCCATTTTACTCACCTCTCTTCCTGACTCTGGTGTATACTGTGTGATGCTGCTCATTTCCTGCACTTCCTTTTATGGCCAGACTGGTGTACATCATCCGAGTGAGACAGGATGCAGTCTCAGAATTGTGTCATCACTTATTATTTAAAGGGCCTCTGTTCAGTATGCTTTGCCCTTGCATTGTCTCAGACCTGTTTGTGAGAGCTCTTGTGTATTACCTGGCTGTCTGACGTCCCTCCTGATCCCTGGCTTGTTCCTGACTCTGCTGTTCTTCTTGTTCCTGATTCCGGCTCGTCTGACTATTCGCTTTGGCTCCTGACTCGGCTCGTCTCACTACCAGTTCTGGTTTTGATTCCTGGCTTGTTGTTTGACTTGTGGACTTTTTATTATTTTTTGCTATTAATAAAGGTGTGATTATTTTTGCACTCCTTGTCTCAGTCTGATTCCTGGCACCCTGACACTGCTACTTCTCTGGACCTGTACAAATGAACGAGTGAGCGAGTGACTCTTACCCTGAACAGAAAGCAACATAAGCTTCACTGCCCCAACTGGTGTAGGAACCACTCCCTCACCCACCACTCTGAAAAGTATTTATTTAACTTACCAGACAGTGTGCACAATCAAAGAGCAGAGTGCACAGATCAAGTAATAATTCAGGGATCCTGCAATCAATAACATAAGCTTTGTAGCTAGCGCCCTGGATGTGAATATGTTCCATCAGCCCCTGTTTAACACCCAGTAGACAGCGGGTTAGAGTGGGGAACTGTTGTCCTCAGCTCAACAAACCTTTAAAAAAAGCTACCTTGGTCTTGTAGGGAGAGCAGAGGCTGTACAGGGAGACAATTACGTGTGATGCATCCAGCTGTGCTGTCTGTATTGCACTCTGTGCCTGTCACAACATCAGCAAAGTGTGGGGCCCGGGGCTGGTGTCTCGCTTGCCTTGCCCAAAGGGCAGTCCAGTGTGCACACTATCTAGCTATTCACTTCAATAAGAATACCATGAGAAATAAGTAAATCTGGTAATAGAAGTAAATTAGAATCTTTTTAAATTCTATGCTTTTTTTTGGGGGGGGGAATTTCCAGCTCCCTTTTAGTATACCAGACATGGCATGGGCCCTTGCAGAAAGTTGTCACACAGTTGTAAATTAACAATCTTAGAGCTATTGAAAATAAGTCAGGACACCTTTTAGTCCATAATTATCTAGAGTTCATATGTAGCAAACATAAATCCAAATGTATCCAGAATTCATATATGTAACACATATCAAGAGTCCCAAAGAGTAGGTTCAATTCCTTTACAGCTCCGGTCTTATAAGACTGATGGCCACACAGTAGCTTAGTGGGAGAAAAACACTAGGGCCACTCTCTAACCACTGGTAAGAGAAATATGTTGTCTAATGATAGCAACAATCAGTATATATATATATATATATATATATATATATATATATATATATATATATATATAAAATTCATTAAAATTATAGGGAGAGATAAAAAACTGAAATTAAAATCCTCCATGTCTCAAAATTAAATCAATGTAAATATTTGCATAGGACATTACATCTAGGCAAGTATCCCCGCTTGCTTTTCCCCAGAAATTCTTAATATACAATGTTTGCAATGCACAAGAGAATTGTGGGTAAGATATGCAAATTAGATATGCAAAAAAAAGAACGAAACAGGCTTGTCTAGTGAGTGATTTCTGGTTTGCTGTCATAATCCTGTTTAAAAGGATCGCTGTGTCAAAACAGTATTTTTGAAGCAAAAAAACTGAGAATTTGCATATCTAATTTGCATATCTTACTCACAATTCTCTTGTGCATTGGAAACATTGTATATTAAGAAATTCTGGGGAAAAGCAAGCGGGTATACTTGCCTAGATGTACTAATTTCCTATGCAAATATTTACATTGATTTAATTTTGAGACATGGAGGATTTTAATTTCAGTTTTTTTTATCTCCCCCCATAATTTTAATGAATTTTGGTTTAACCATGAAAATAGTTTTATCAATGCAGCAACCAGAAATCTATCTCCTACTGATGAGTTCCAAAAAGAACGAAACAGGCTTGTCTAGTGAGTGATTTCTGGTTTGCTGTCATAATCCTGTTTAAAAGGATTGCTGTGTCAAAACAGTATTTTTGAAGCAAAAAAACTGAGAATTTGCATATCTAATTTGCATATCTTACCCACAATTCTCTTGTGCATTGGAAACATTGTATATTAAGAATTTCTGGGGAAAAGCAAGTGGGGATACTTGCCTAGATGTACTAATTTCCTATGCAAATATTTACATTGATTTATATATATATATATATATATATATATATATATATATATATATATATATATATATCTATACCTTAGAGTATGCCTATTTAATATGATATATGCTATATTTAGATGTTAAAACAAAAATATATTTTTTTGCAATATATATATTTGTAATTAAAACAAATAGATTATATTTTCTATTTTTATTTTTATATTTTACAAGCAACTATCTGAATCAATATAGAATGTTTATAAAAAAGAGGGGAACTTCCGTTTGGGGTGGAGCTTGAGAACAGCATGCTCCAGAGCTGTGCGGTGACCAAGCACCGCTGAAAAAATCTTACCCGAGCTTTCTAACCACTTACCCCAGCAACCTAGTGGGGATATCAGTGTGGTAATACTCGCAGCCAGGAGGCCCTGGTTGTAGAGAAGCTGGAAAAGTCCCTATCTTTTATTGGACTGAATGTGTGCTGAATGAGTACCTGGCAGAAGGCACAAAGCTAAGCGGCAACATCCTGGGGTAATTAAATATCCTAAATACCCCCTACCTGGCTGTTAGAGTTCCGGAACCAGTGTGTGGTAGCTGGTTGCTGTACGGAGGACAAGGACCCGACACGCCACGGACAGCTTCCTGCAGTGCCTGACAGGAAGCCGGAGGAAAAGCTAGTGCCGGTGAGGAGGTTCGTCGCTTCGCGGAGGGATCCGTGCTGGGCCGACCAACCTCATCGGGAGCTGGGCTGCTGAGTCAAGGCGGTGGACCGGGTTCCTTGGGTTTGCTGGGAGCAAACACAGCCGCTTTGGGATAATCCGAGTGCCAGCACCAAACCGACGGGGAGCCTCTAGAAATTGTTGCTGCCGCAAGTATCACTACTGTATCTGCCTTTGTTTGTCATTAACTTTGCCAGACCGGCTGGTCTGAAGAGAGTCAGTTAACCTTTAAAGAGATTACTGTGTATTATGCTCTATGTCGGATACGCTGTTCATATATTTACTCAGGTCACCCTATTCCTTATATTTGGTATATAGGTGTTCTCCTATAAGGTGGCCTTACTAACTTTAGCTGACTGTTGAGGCAAAAATCCTACAAACGGCCTACTTCACTTTCTCTGTCTTTCTAAAGGGAAAGTTAAAGTCTGGAGGAAAACGAAAAGGATAAAAGCCGAAGTGAAAAGGGGAAACCTGATAATTTGCTATTTCATACTTGCAGGGTGCTAATTAAGAGACATAAGAATTGTCTTAAGGACATTTGTTTGGTATATGTGAAATTTAAAACCTTCATGTGAATATAGTATGAGGGGTGGCTTATTATCCCTATGTGCTACTTTTTTTTACTTCTACTGCAATACATATATGTTAAACATATGGTTTATCTTTACCTATCTATATGTTGGAAAGTGGTGGTAACACCAATTTTTACCTTACCGGATTTTCTATGCTGAATCTGATAATTGAATAACATCTGCTAATATCTTTGCTTAATAGGCTGATTTGCCATTTTCTAGACAATTGTGTTTTTTTTTTTTTTTTTTTTTGGCTATCCACGAAATTCCAAGGTGGAGAAGGGAGAGAAGGGGAAGAAGGAAGGAAAAAAAAAAAAAAAAAAAAATCTCATATTTTGGGTTACTTGCTCATTAGGATTTATATATTGTAGCAGTTTCAAGAAAGATCGTTTTTTTTTTTTTTTTTTTTTTTCTACATTGGCTAGATTATAGGTGAAAAGGGAAGGGGACAAGAGGAAGGGGAAGGCAGGGAATTTATATATAAACACTTGACAGGCTTAAATTTTTTTTTTTTTTTTTTTTTTTTTTTTTGGTGTTTTTGCTTTTTTTTTTTGCTTTTTGTGTGTGTGGGTTTTTTTTTTTTAACCCCCTAGTCGGGGGATCACTTTATAATTTAAGATACTCACATTTATTAAAGGAGAAAAGGGGAGAAAAGGAAGAGAAAAGGGGAAAAAAAAAAAAGGAAAGAAAGAGGACCCAGAGGTCCATCACTTCAGCTAGTATAGCTTTTTACTTTCACAAGTGTTGTTTTTCGTGTCCTTGCAGTGGCGAGGCTCTTAATAGGTAGGTTCACATTTAGTATTAAATTTTCACTTGCACATTTAATCTATGGAAAAATTCGTCACACTGACGAAAAGAAATTCACCGGTGATGCCTGCTAGAGTAAAAGATAAAAAATCTAGAACAAATGATACCAGTCTTGATGTTACATTAGGTGAATTAACTCCCCCTTCCCTTGATATTCAAATGTTGATAACACAGCTATCAGCGGTGTTCTCACCTCAATTTGAAATGATTAAAAAAGAAATTGCGGGTATGACTACTGAATTGTCGTCCCTCTCCACCGAAGTCAGGCAGTTTTCTGCTAGGATCGGTGAAGCAGAGGACAGAATTTCTGACCTTGAAGACCGTATAAATGCTCAGGAAGTAATCATTCAAAAGCAGGATACCACAATTCAGAGTATGCAATTGCGCCTGGAGGATATGGAAGACCGCTCCAGACGTAATAACATACGCATTGTGGGACTTCCAGAAACTATGGAATATGAGGATTTAATGAAATTCACTTCATCTGAATTACCTTTAGCGTTAGGAATGCCAGCAGATTCTTTACCCATAGTAATAGAGAGAGCACACAGGATAGGTCCTAAGAGAACACAGTCTGACGGCACACCTAGGAGCAGAATGTGTATATTCAAAGTATTAAAGTTCCAAGACAAACTGGAATTATTAAAACTTTCTAGAAAGAATGGCCCTCTACAGCTGGGCAATAACAAGATCCTACTCTTCCAGGACTTCTCCAACGAGACGTCCACGAAGAGAAAGCTAATGGCTCCATTCTGCTCACAACTAATAAATAATGGATTTAAAGCCCGTATGGTCTACCCGGCCAAGGTAATAGTTGAAGATAGGGATTCTACACTTGCTTTTCAGGATATTGAAGATATCAAAAGGTTTATTAGTTCAAAAATTATAAAATGAAAATTGATACAGCCAAGTTATGCTTTATTATGAATAGATTAATGTTCGCCAGGCTATTTGTGGTATATATGTGGATGAATGGGGTGTGTGTTGGTAGATGTTATGTCATTTTAATTATTTTTAAAAAATTTTTTGCCTTTCCTCCCCCCCCCCCCCCCCCTTTTTTTTTTTTTTTTTTTTTTTTTTTGTTTTGTCCCTTCTCTCTCTCTCTTCTCTCTCTCGGCTATGTTTCATCCTTGGGAAAGTAGGAATGATTGAGTTAAAAGATCTTTTTAGGATGAAATGACTGGATTAAATTTATGTTCTTGGAATGTAGGAGGTATATCCTCCCCTAAGAAGAGAAAGCTTATAATTAAAACTCTTGCTAAGAAGAGACCAGATATTGCCTATATTCAAGAAACCCATCTTACCGATATAGAAGCTGCAAAACTCAAAATTAAATGGGTGGGTGAAGTTGTTGCCGCGGCAAGTATAGACAGGAAATGTGGAGTAGCGTTTTTATTGCATAAAGACCTTGACTACAAAATTTTACATATAGAGAAAGATCAAGAGGCAAGATATATCATACTCCAAATTCAAATCAATCAAGCAGTATATGTCTTATGTAATGTATATGGGCCCAATAAAAATAGTAAAAGTTTTTGGGAAAAAATAAAAATTAAGATCTTTCCCTTCGTGGGGGAAAAACTTATCTTAGCAGGGGATTTCAATATGACACTTTTTCCAGAATTAGACAGGTTCTGCAATACAGATGCTAAAGAGTATAAGAAAACTGCCAAATATTTTAGAACATTTTGCACAAAGTTGAAACTGGTCGATATCTGGAGAGTTAAACACCCTGATTCCTTGACATTTACTTGTGAATCGAGAGCCCATAGAACTTTTTCTAGGATCGATTTGTTTTTAATATCTGAGACTCTTTCAATTGTTCAAACTAATCCGGGAATTGGTGACATATTGATATCCGATCATGCAATAGTTCATCTCACTCTTCCCTCTTCATCTAGTTTCTCGAAAAGAACGCAATTTTTATATTTTCCACGATATCTTTTGAATAGTCCCAGATTTTCTAATTGGCTTAAGCAGAAATGGAGGGACTACTGTACACATAATATTGCTTTCTTCTCGGCTGATAGAATTGAGACTTTCTGGGAGACGGCCAAGGCTGTCTTACGAGGTGAAATTATGAGTTATCTAATAAATAGTAAGAAAAAGGCTAGGGCTCGAGAACTTCAGCTTTCTAATAGTGTTAGAAATGCTTACAGAAAATTTTTTGAGGAGCGTTCTATAAGTAAGTGGAATAAATATCAGGAGGCGAGAAGAGAAAGAGATGTTTTTTTAGACCAGAAATCCCATATTGAAGAATCAAAACTCAATAGCCAATTTAGAAGTCTTTATGGAGATTCAACTAAATACCTAGCAAAATTAATAAAAAATAGAAAGAAAAAGAATTTTATTCTAACTATGAAAGAAGATGGTGTATGCCATACAGAATCAATGGAAATTAGCAGAATTCTGTTCTCCTATTATCAGAAACTATATTCGAAGCAGGATAGTAATGTATATATACAAGAGAGATTTTGGTCAAATATAAAGCTACCGCAAGTTCAGGAAGAGGATTTGATATTGCTTAATGCTCCAATCGAGGCAGATGAAATAAAAAAAATGATAGATAAGATGCGACTAAATAAGGCCCCCGGCCCAGATTCCCTCCCGATAGAATTTTATAGGATACTAGCCCCGGAAATCATTCCTACATTGGAAAGGTTGTTTAATAGCTACTTCCAGTCAGATAGCTCCATCTCTTCTTACTTTTTAGCCGCCAACATTACGTTAATTCTTAAAAAGGGTAAAAATCCGGAAGAACCAGCCTCTTACAGGCCCATATCTGTGTTGAACACAGATTATAAAATTCTGATGGCTATTATATCTGACAGGCTCTCCTCATTGCTGGATAACATTATCCATACAGATCAAACCGGTTTTATTAGATCTAGGACTTCTATTAAGAATGTAAGGAAAATAGTGACTTTTCTGGATTATTCTCATTTTTTAAATGAGAAAGGAAAAAAGAATTGGATAAATGATTGTGCGATTCTTTCCTTAGATGCTGAAAAAGCATTCGATGCTATATCCTGGGCCCATTTAGTTAGAGTACTACAGGAATTTGGCTTTAAGAATCAATTCTTACAATTTATTCAAAAAGTCTATAGAAATCCAATTTCCTTTCTTATTGTGAATGGCCAGCTATCTCAAAAAATCACTTTAGGACGGGGAACAAGGCAGGGTTGCCCGTTGTCCCCTCTCTTATTTAACTTGGCACTAGAACCCTTAGCTATTCGCCTAAGAAATGTGTTAGAGGGAATCAGTATGGGCTCCTATATTCTTAAGATCCTGCTGTATGCAGACGATCTATTGGTATTCTTAAAAAACTCCGCTCATTCAATTCCAACCACATTACAATGTCTAGATGAGTTCAGTTCGTTTGCGGGTTATAAAATAAACTTTAATAAAAGTGAACTCATGTGGATTAATAAATCTAGGAATAGCCTACAAGACCATCCATTTAAAGAGGTTGAGGCAATAACTTATTTAGGTATAGTACTTCATAAAAATCCGAAAAATTGGTATCGGTTGAACTTTTCACCATTATTTCTTAAAGTCATATCAGATTTGGAGTTATGGATGACATTTCCACTATCTATCACGGCCCGTGTAAATCTAATAAAGACATTCATTTTCCCTCGTCTACTTTACCCTCTTCAGAATCTTCCACTTTTTATTCTTAATAAGGATCTGCGTAGACTATATTCCTGCTGTTCCAAATTTATTTGGAACAACAGGAAACCACGTATTTCTTTAGATAGACTTATGCAATGCTTTGAAGCAGCAGGCCTTGCTTTTCCCAATTTTAAATTATATAATTGGGCTTGTCTAGCCAAAACGGCGATGGATTGGATTGTGGAGAAAGAATTAGTGTCGTCTATAGAGATGGAGACTTATATGGTTTCTCCTTGTGCCCTGAAAGCGATATTACATTGTCCTATTCATCTTTTACCAATACAGATACTCTCGCTAATTTCCATTAGAAACATTGTCGCGGCTTGGCAGAAGTGTTGTATAAGCTTGGAAGTAGATTACTCATTTTCGGTATTTTTACCGATCAGAGGAAATCCTCAATTCTCTCCCGGGCTTAAACAAATAGTTTTTAGAGAGTGGGCTGAAAAAGAGCTTAAATATATTTGTCAGATTTTGCCGCAAGATGGGCAACTAATTTCCTTTGGGATTCTTTCTCAACATTTTCAGCTACCTAGTTCCAACTTTTTTGCTTATTTACAGGTCCGTCATTTTATTAATTCATGTAAGTGGGATATGAGTGAATTGAATGCATGGTCGGATATCAATCTATGTCTTCAAAAATTTGCATTAGAAAACCCGTCCATCTCTCTTTTATATGATATTATGCTTTCTAAACAAGCATTAATCCTGTCAAATAAATTGATACTATCTTGGACTCCCTTTTTTCCTTCAATTGATTTTGGTAAAATTCAACGTAGTTTGATAAATGTAAAAAAATGTGAAATTCCTAGGAGTTGGAGAGAATCTCATCTAAAACTTATTAATAATTACTATATTTCCCCGTTAAGATTAGCTAAGTTTTATTCTACTTGCAACGGGAATTGTCCCCGATGCAACAAATCGAAGGCTGATATTTTACATATGTTCTGGTATTGCCCAAAAATTATACAACTATGGCGTAAGGTAGAATATTGGTTTAATTTACAATATAAATCAACTATTATTCTGTCACTTGATGAGATAATCTGGTTAGATGTTCCCAGTAATAGGGGCTTTTATGCTCATACTTTAAATAACATCATACTAGCTGTTAGACACCAAATTCTTAAACATTGGAAGGACACTTCAGCTCCTGGATTTTCGCAGATTTTACAAGAGATTCAAACTCAAATCATACATGAGTCAGTCCATCTAGAAACTATATCAGAAAAGAGAATAAAAATTTTCATAGCAGGCTGGCTCCCGATTATCAAAACATACCCCTTAGCGATACAAAAAGTTATTTTGATGCCATTCTTGTCTTCAAGCTCTTTTATGGACTTTGTAGCTTTAGATCTTTTCCCACATACATGGATAACTAATTATAGAGAAATATAAGGCTAAGTTTAGGGGACATAGATTTAGTCACAGACTTAAATTAGTGAGAGAGGATTTTGAGAGCTCCCTTTTCCCCTCTCCCTTTCCCTCCCCCCCCCCCCTTTTTTTTTTTTTTTTTTTTTTTCTCTCTTTTTGGGTTGTATGTGTGTATGAATAGGTAGTATGTGGGTATGATCAATATTGTTCTAATTTGTTTTGAAAAAGGAAAAAAAAAGAAAAGAAAAAGCCAACATTTTGTACAAATTATGCTATTTGAGAGTACATTTTTTCCAGCTAATCAATGTATCTATGAAAAATGTATTTTTCGTTTGTTTGTTTTATGCTTTTCTATTGCTGTTACACCTGACCCTGCAGGGTATGTAAAGGTGGGATCTTTATTGGATTGTACTCTGTGTTGGAAATAAATAAATGTTATAAAAAAAAAAAAGAATGTTTATAAAAAAAATTTACTACGTAGAATTAAACATATTGCTTTATATTACCACCTTAAAGTATTTTATGTCCCTTTAACTATCACAACAGAAAGTGTGCTTTTCTAGTTTTTTCTGTCTTACATGTTTTTACTGAAATACTTTTATTGTGCTTAACTATGTGGATTCTGGTAGAATAGTCTACTGTACAATGCAGTTTTTAGGATATATTGTGCTGTAAAATTTATTGTAGATACATTTGAAGAAGTCCAGAAAGAAACCCAAATAAACTGATTACAAAACCGTCCACACATATTAAGTCACATATCTAATCAGTTAAAGGGACGCAAAAGTAACAATTAATCTTTTATTATTCAGATAAAGCACACAATTTATAAAAAATCTTTCCAATGTGCTTCTATTATAAAAATGTGCACAATCTTTTGATATGCACACTCTGGCCCTGATGTTCAAAACATTGACGGACCGTCAGGAACTGCAAAGATTACCTCATCGGCATCCATCGGAATGTTAAAAAATAGAAGCGTGGGAGCAACATTGCTGCTTGTTGGCATTTTACTGCAGAAGGGGGCTCTTTTCAAAGTGTGCTTACACGGAACAGATAGTTCAATCACTGAAACTAAAATTAGTTTCCGTGTAGGCACACTTCAAATATTGCCGTGAGGACCTACATTTATTAACATCTACACTAACTAGTTCAGGCGATGTTTGTCTTGGCAGCTGATAGCTGGTGAGACAAACATGGTAACTACCCTCCACGCAACCTTCACTTCGCTGCTTTGAACATATAGATATTGTGTCAATGTGTCTAAAGAAAAGTGCAGGCTACTCCCACTAGCATGCCTCGCTAACTTAAACGCCTATTTATACATCATGCCTAAGCTACACTCCCCCTGCTCTGCCTCGCTACCTCACAATGACTGCCTATGTAATGGCTAACCTAGACTCCCCCAGCACTGCCCAGCTAAGTCCCCCTGACCACCTACATCACACCTAATTTACACAACCCAGAAACACCCGGCTAAGTTCCTAATACCGCCTACACTGACGTAATATGTAAAGAACACTGTTTAAATATTGAATATCAATGCAAGACCCGACTACATTATATCTCCAATCTTTGAAATAAAATGCATGGTCATGTATAATTCATATTAGTTTAAGAATTGGATATATACTTTAAAATGTTGATATTCTTGCTTGATGCATTTATTATTGTAAATAAAAATATATTTTTAAAATAGATATTAAAGTAATAAAAGATAGTTGCATTATAATTATAGTAGCACATAACAGCATGCTTGTTATGTATAAAACAATTGTAACAGGAATGCTGTTTGTAAAATGAATATACATTTTGAAAGATATATTTATATTTAAAATACAAAACACAACAAGAAAAAATAAATACATATTAATATATATACAATAGTTAAAAGAATATGCATCATACATAAGAATGCATAATATTTTAAACGTTGATAAATACACTATTTACCCCTAAGCTGTCCTAACCTAATCACCTAATCAACCCCCATACAGGTATGAGGGGTGGTTAAGTAATTAAGGCCTAATAAATGGTAACCATCGATAATCACCTAACCTACCATCATACAAGTATGAGGGGTGGTTAAGAGATTAAGGCCTATTAAATAATAACTAACAGTAATAACCCAATCAGCCCCATACAAGTATGGGTGGTGGTTAGGAGATTAAGGCCTACTAAATGGAAACCATCAATAATGACCTAATTAACCTTCATACAGGTATGAGTGGTGGTTAGGTAATTAAGGCCTAGTAAATGGTAACACTCAATAAACACCTAATCAACCCTCATACAAGTATGAGAGTTTGTTAGGAGTTTAAGAACAATTAAATACTAAATAACAGTAATCACCCAATCAACCCCCATACAGATATGGGGGGGGGGGTGGTTAGGTTAAAGTCTACAAAATAATAACTAACATTAACATTAATCACCCAGTCAACTTCCAAACAGGTGGGGGGGGGTTATGAGATTAAAGCCTAAGCCACCACCTCCCTACGCAAACTAGAACTACACTAACAACTAAACCCCCTCTAAACTAACCACCGTCTAACCTAAACCCCCCTCTAAACTAACCCGGCTAAGTTACAAAAAATATATATTTTTTTCTAAATTACAGAAAATTAAAAAATACATTATCCAAAAAACAAAAAAAAAACCCTAACACTAAACTACATGCCCCATAAGATAAAAAAAAAAACTAACCCTAAAATAAATTGCAATAGCCCTTAAAAGGGCCTTTTGTAAGACATTGCCCTAAAGCAATCTTTTGCAAAAACATATTACAAAACCCACCATCTACATTAAAGTAACCCCCAAACCCCAAAATAAAAAAATAAAACCTAAAAAATAAATATACCAAAGCCTATTCTAAAAAATAAAAAACCTACCCCAAAAAACTCTAAATAACCAAACAATTGTTGCTCACAGTTGATGAGGACCCCGGCTCCTCTTGATCCATCGTCAAGCCCATTTTTGTCCCGGCTCCAGGTTCTGAGGTCCCATCTTTGCAGAGGTGGACTTCAGCGGCTTCTTCCGCCGCCTCTGCTCCACAATCTTCATCACTGGCGGTGCCCATCTTCGTCCATCCTCAAGGCACTGGGGGTCCATCTTCATGGTGACAGAGGCGTACTTCATCAGCCTATTTTGCACCTCATCTTCTTTTCTTCAGCTTTCTTCGGGGAGCCCTCCTCTTCATGCAATCTCCGCCACACACTGAAACCCGAAAGCACAGAACCCCAATATATAGAGGTACCTCTTACTTCTGATTGGCTGATTTCTACTCAGCGAATCCCTATTGGTCAATTTGAATCAGCCAGTAGCAATAATTTTTTTAAATTTAAATTCTAATTTTCCTTTTCTATTGGATGATTAGAATTTAAATTTAAAAAGTTCTTGATATTGGCTGATTCAAATCAGCCAAAAGAGATTGGCCGATTTGAAATCAGCCAATTGAAAGTAAGGGGAACCTCTATATATTGGGGTTCTGTGCTTCCGAGTTTTATTGTGCGGTGGAAACAGCATGAAGTGGTGGTTTTCCTGAATAGAGCTGAAGAAAAGAAGCCACTGAAGTCCGCCTCTGCTACTGCAAAGATGGGCCCCTGGTGACTGGAGGATGGACGAAGATGCGCCCCACTGGTGGTGAAGAGTTGGAGTGGAGTTGGCAGAAGAGGCCGCTGAAGTCTGCCTCCGCAACGATGGGCCCCCGGCATCTGGAGTCGGGATGAATATGGGCCTGCAACAGATTGAGAGAAGCCGGAGTCCCCATCAGATGTAAGTAACCTTTGTGTGGATAGTTATGGTTTTTTTTGGAGTGTTTTTTTTAATTTTTTAGAATAGGCTTTGTTATTTTTAATTTTATTACCTAGCCTAGGTTTTACAGTAAGAATTTTTTTTTATGGGGTGGGGTATTACTTTAATGTAGGTGGGGGTTTTGTAACTTTTTTATTTTTCTTCAGCAAAAGAGCTGAGGACGATGCCCTCAAAAAGGCCATTTTAAAGGCTATTGTAAAATATTTTTTTGTTTTATGGGGTATGTAGTTTAGTGTTAGGTATAATTATTTTTTATTTGAGATAATGTTTATCATTTATTGCAACAGATTTTATTTTTTCATTTTGTGTAAGTTATTTTTTTTAGTAACTTAGTGGGGTTAGTTTAGAGGAGGGTTTAGTTTAGAAGGGGGTTAGTTTAGAGGAGGGTTAGTTTAGAGGGAAATATTGGAATTTTGCGCTAACTCGTAGCACTTTCAAACATTGGGGCAAAAAAGAGAAGCGCTCTACCAAGAAGGAACATAAGCTCAATAGCTTATTCTATGTCGAGTTACCACCTAGGAGCAGTACCTTTTAGCCCAGTTGTGCTTTTCACAGAGGAAAACTTTCCTGAAGTATATCAGTTTGATCCCACTGAGTAAGGTCAGTCCAGCCCCGAAATACCAGGCAATTCTCCTTTGAACAAGGAACATGACAACCCTATATGATCGTTTCGACCTTCTGTGGGCCTCATCAGTGAAGTGCAGCCATATTATTAGCTAGTGTTATTGTGAGTTTAACTGTACTTTGTAAATGTATTTTTGATGTGTTTTGTGACAATTTTTTGTTTTGCAAAACAGTTAACCAGAGCTCTGAGGACACGGTAATTATTCTAGAATAAATTGCGAATGCACTCAACCAATCACATTTACATTCAACTTGTAATTCATGCGGTTAAACTGACACATGCAAACACCTATGATAAACCCCTTTTCACTTGTGTGTAACTGTTAGGGCACCACTTGTAATCTACCCCTACAGAGTTTACAAACTTTAAAAGATCAGGAAAAGAATTCTATATTTCCACATTCTTTTTCCCTTTAGTAGAGAATAACCTGCAGTCATTTTTTGAGTTGCATGTAGAGAACTTTCAACATCTTCCAAACTCTCTGAATATGCTGCAAGAGCAGCTGGGGAATAATTGACCACAAATGTTCCTTCAGGCCTCTGCAAAAATAGGGTTTTTAACACTTTGTTAACTGGACTCATCAGCTTTATCACTTACTTTCACTGAGTTAGTTACAGAATTATTGTACCCAACTTTTTTCTCCTTATCAACACTTTTATTTTCCTTCTCCTTTTCGTCACCGCCTTCTTCATTTTCTATGCTCTGATTCAAAACATCCTTTTTGTTTCCTTCCACAACTGAGATTTTATTTTCTTCCATTTGATTCCCACTTACTTCATTAAGGGCCAGCTTATGAGTGGAGCGCTATTTATCGCTCCTGCTTGTGCGCTAACTCCGCTAGATGTAAGCTTTCTGCATGCATAGGATAGTGCTCGTATTACAAGTTGAAAGTAAAAAGCATTTGCTTGCGCGCTAACCAAACATGTACAAAAAGAAGAAGTTAGAATATCGCAACCGCGTTACACATATTCCCCCATAGACTTCAATGGAGTGCGAAAAATGGAAGAAAAAACTAACACCCTACCCGCTTGCGAACCCGATCCCATTTTCTCAAGTGCGCTAACCTGACATAAAAATATGAATATTTCACATTCCAATAATATGTTCTATTTATTCATATATATATATATATATATATATATATATATATATATATATATATATATATATATATATATATATATATATATATATATATACTGTATGATTTTTTTTCTAAAATATATATATATATATATATATATATATATATATGTATATAGGTATAGATATATATAGGTATAGATATATACAAATATAAAAAAAAATATGTATATATATATATATATATATATATATATATATATATATAAAATACAAGAAGGAATGGTAAAATTGCACTTTAACAATAATAATAGTAATCCTCCATATAGTCATGTCGCGAACATAAAAATTTGGGTTCGCAAACGGCGAACGCAAACTTCCACAATTGTTCGCGAACGGGTGAACCGGGCGAACCGCCATAGACTTCAATAGGCAGGCGAACTTTAAAACCCACAGGGACTCTTTCTGGCCACAATAGTGATGGAAAAGTTGTTTCAAGGGGACTAACACCTGGACTGTGGCATGCCGGAGGGGGGTCCATGGCAAAACTCCCATGGAAAATTACATAGTTGATGCAGAGTCTGGTTTTAAGCCATAAAGGGCATAAATCACCTAACATTCCTAGATTGTTTGGAATAACGTGCTTTAAAACATCAGGTATGATGTTGTATCGATCAGGTAGTGTAAGGGTTTCGCCCACTTCACAGTGACAAACCAAACTCCCCGTTTAAAGGGACAGTCTACACCAGAATTTTTATTGTTTTAAAAGATAGATAATCCCTTTATTACCCATTTCCCAGTTTTGCATAACTAACACATTTATAATAATATACTTTTAACCTCTGTGATTATCTTGTATCTAAGCCTCTGCAAACTGCCCCTTTTTTCAGTTCTTTTGACAGACTTGCAGTCTAGCCAATCAGTGCCTGCTCCCAGATAACTTCTCGTGCACAAGCACAGTGTTATCTATATGAAATACGTGAACTAACACCCTCTAGTGGTGAAAAACTGTTAAAATGCAATCTGAAAGAGGTGGGCTTCAAAGTCTAAGAAATTAGCATATGAACCTCCTGAACCCTTTTGTAAGAGAACAAAGCAAAATTGGTGATAAAAGTAAATTGGAAAATTGTTTAAAATTACATTCTCTCTCTGAATCATGAAAGTTTATTTTGGCTTAGACTGTCCCTTTAACGCACCGCAAACAACCGCAAACAGTCCATCTATCAGGGGACGTGTATATGGCATCGATTTTAGGAACCGGGAGATGGAAAAAGATTCTTGGTCGGTCCTCCTACTTCAAATTTGGGGCACTGCGCGTGCAATCTAATGTGCCACCAGATAGGAGTGGTGTGTTAAGTAGTACTATTCTTATCAGTTTAATCCCTGTTACGTCCCCTATCAGGGGACGTGTATATGGTATCAATTTTAGGAACCGGGAGATGGAAAAAGATGCTTGGTCGGTCCTCCTACTTCAAATTTGGGGCACTGCACATGCAATCTAATGTGCCACCAGATAGGAGTGGTGTGTTAAGTAGTTCTATTCTTATCAGTTTAATCCCTGTTACGGTCCCTATCAGGGTACGTGTATATGGCATCGATTTTAGGAACCGGGAGATGGAAAAAGATTCTTGGTCGGTCCTCCTACTTCAAATTTGGGGCACTGCGCGTGCAATCTAATGTGCCACCAGATAGGAGTGATGTGTTAAGTAGTACTATTCTTATCAGTTTAATCCCTGTTACGTCCCCTATCAGGGGACGTGTATATGGCATCGATTTTAGGAAACAGGAGATGGAAAAAGATGCTTGGTCGGTCCTCCTACTTCAAATTTGGGGCACTGCGCGTGCAATCTAATGTGCCACCAGATAGGAGTGGTGTGTTAAGTAATTCTATTCTTATCATTTTAATCCATGTTACGTCCATGTGTGTAATGCTGCCTGACTGAGACATATCCCTGTTATCTACATCCTCTGGCAATAATGGTTGCGCATCACTATCACTCATTTCTTCCAACTGATGTGTAAATAACTCCTCTGACAGATCAAGTGAAGCGGCTGTGGTGCTAGTGTTGGTGGTGGTGGCAGGCGGGTGAGTGGTAACTTGAGAGATGCCCGAAGCTAAGCTGGAGGAGGATGGTGCATCAAGGTTCCGAGCGGAAGCTGTAGAAGATTGGGTGTCCTGTGTTAGCCAGTCAACTATGTCCTCAGAAATGTTTGAGTTCGGGGTACGTGGCCTCTGAACACTGGGCATTATTCTAGGGCCAAAGGGAATCACAGCACCACGAACATGACGGCCCCTGCGGGGTGGCCTGCCTCTGCCTGTCATTTTATTTTCGATTAGTGGTACTATGCGTGCAAGCTACTGTGACAACAGATATGAGTGGCACTGTGCACTGGCAGAAGTTGGCAGAGTAGACGCTGTAGGCCTGACACACACGCTTGCAGACAACTAACTGCTATTCAATCTATTACAGTTAAAATTGTATTTTTTTTTTTTTAAATGTACACTACTGTTACACCAGATATGAGTTGCACTGGTGTGACGCTGTGCCCTGGCAGGCACTGAAATGCACACATGTGAAGGAAACTGACTGCTATTATTTAACACAGTCAAAAAAGTGTTTTTTTTTTTAAATGTACACTACTGTTACACCAGATATGAGTTGCACTGGGGTGACACTGCACCCTGGCAGGCAAGCACTGAAACGCACACGTGTGAAGGAAACTGACTGCTATTCTTTAACACAGTCAAAAAAGTGTTGTTTTTTTTTAAATCTACACTACTGTTACACCAGATATGAGTTGCACTGGGGTGACACTGTGCCCTGGCAGGCAGGCACTGAAACGCACACGTGTGAAGGAAACTGACTGCTATTGTTTAACACAGTCAAAAAAGTTTTTTTTTTTAAATGTACACTACTGTTACACCAGATATGAGTTGCACTGGGGTGACACTGTGCCCTGGCAGACAGGCACTGAAACGCACACGTGTGAAGGAAACTGACTGCTATTATTTAACACAGTCAAAAAAGTTTTTTTTTTTTTAAATGTACACTACTGTTACACCAGATATGAGTTGCACTGGGGTGACACTGTGCCCTGGCAGGCAGGCAGGCAGGCACTGAAATGCACATGTGTGAAGGAAACTGACTGCTATTATTTAACACAGTCAAAAAAGTGTTGTTTTTTTTTTTTTAAATGTACACTACTGTTACACCAGATATGAGTTGCACTGGGGTGACACTGTGCCCTGGCAGGCAGGCACTGAAACGCACACGTGTGAAGGAAACTGACTGCTATTCTTTAACACAGTCAAAAAAGTTTTTTTTTTTAAATGTACACTACTGTTACACCAGATATGAGTTGCACTGGGGTGACACTGTGCCCTGGCAGGCAGGCACTGAAATGCACACATGTGAAGGAAACTGACTGCTATTATTTAACACAGTCAAAAAAGTGTTTTTTTTTTTAAATGTACACTACTGTTACACCAGATATGAGTTGCACTGGGGTGACACTGCACCCTGGCAGGCAAGCACTGAAACGCACACGTGTGAAGGAAACTGACTGCTATTGTTTAACACAGTCAAAAAAGTGTTGTTTTTTTTTAAATCTACACTACTGTTACACCAGATATGAGTTGCACTGGGGTGACACTGTGCCCTGGCAGGCAGGCACTGAAACGCACACGTGTGAAGGAAACTGACTGCTATTGTTTAACACAGTCAAAAAAATTTTTTTTTTTAAATGTACACTACTGTTACACCAGATATGAGTTGCACTGGGGTGACACTGTGCCCTGGCAGGCAGGCACTGAAACGCACACGTGTGAAGGAAACTGACTGCTATTATTTAACACAGTCAAAAAAGTTTTTTTTTTTTTAAATCTACACTACTGTTACACCAGATATGAGTTGCACTGGGGTGACACTGTGCCCTGGCAGGCAGGCAGGCACTGAAATGCACATGTGTGAAGGAAACTGACTGCTATTATTTAACACAGTCAAAAAAGTTTTTTTTTTTTTAAATCTACACTACTGTTACACCAGATATGAGTTGCACTGGGGTGACACTGTGCCCTGGCAGGCAGGCACTGAAACGCACACGTGTGAAGGAAACTGACTGCTACTATTCAACACAGTCAAAAAAGTTTTTTTTTTTTTTAAATGTACACTACTGTTACACCACATATGAGTTGCACTGGGGTGACACTGTGCCATGGCAGGCAGGCAATGAAACGCACACGTGTGAAGGAAACTGACTGCTATTATTTATCACAGTCAAAAAAGTGTTGTTTTTTTTTAAATGTACATTACTGTTACACCAGATATGAGTTGCACTGGGGTGACACTGTGCCCTGGCAGGCAGGCACTGAAACGCACATGTGTGAAAGGAACTGACTGCTATTATTTAACACAGTTGTTTTTTTTTTAAATCTACACTACTGTTACACCAGATATGAGTGGTGGCACTGGGCAAGTGGGCACAGTATACGCTGTCAGCTTGACACACACGCTGGCAGGCAGGCAACTGCAATTAGATTACACAGGAAAAACAAAAAAGCAGACTGATGTTCTAGCCCTAAAAAGGGCTTTTGGGGTGCTGTCCTTACAGCAGAGATCAGATGAGTCCTTCAGGACTGTAGTGGACACTGAATACACTAGCCTAGCTATAGATTTCCCTATTAAATCAGCAGCAGCTACACTGTCCCTCCTCTCACTAAGAATGCAGCTTCTGAATGAATCTAAAATGGATGCTGTCCAGGAGGTAGGAGGGTCTGGGAGGGAGGGTCTGCTGCTGATTGGCTGGAATGTCTCTGCTGACTGTGAGGTACAGGGTCAAAGTATTACTCAATGATGACGAATAGGGGGCGGATCGAACATCGCATATGTTCACCCGCCGTGGCGAACGCGAACATGCTATGTTTGCCGGGAACTATTCGCAACATCACTACCTCCATATAAGTTTTCGATTCCACTCAACCCACTTAGTACTCAAAATGTCCTTATAGTAAGAGTAAACTAGACAGTCCTGTAAAACCCTTCACAAGTGTTTCAGTCAAAACAAACAGCGATATATATCTCTCATAGTTCAGATGATATGCGGTGGTATACGGCCAGTGTTCACTAAAACAGCTTGTAGCTGTAATAACTCACTGCTCCAAAACAAACTTGAGGCTGCGTTCCGGCCAATACAGAAGCAGTGTCCGTGTTCGCTTCTCTGCTGCTAATTTTCAGCGTCCTGCACAGATCCTGACTCTGGAATCCGACTGGTTCCGGTCACGTGGTGCGCTCAGAGCGCCTCAGCCAATAAGATCCTAAAGCCTGCCAGGAGGCTCCAAGCAAATAACGCTGGGGGAAAAACACTCATCCGAGGGCAAAAAGGGGGAGTGGAAAAGAGGCTAGCTCCTGCTCCAGCCTGGAAATTGCTGGTAAATAAATAAAGCCAAAAAAGAAAAAGGTATCCAGGCTGAGTTAAAAATAAAACGTCCTTTATTCAAATTCCACTTCGGATAAAAACAAATGCATGGTGGTCCAGCACAAAGAAGGTGAACAAATACTCAGCTAACATGTTTCGGTCAAAACCTCAACTTCCTGCCTCAATTGCACATCCTCCTATGTGATTTACCTCCTTTCTTGCATAGAGTGCAATACGTAGGACTCACCACAACTGAGGTGAACACTAGGATTAGGAATCATTTGTCCACCATAAAAATAGGTGAAGCAAGTACCCCACTGGTTAAACATTTTAAGAATATACACAACAAAAGCAATGCCACATTCAGGTAAAACCACCCTCAAGATGAGGAGACAGGGACAAGTTACTGGGCAAACGTGAGATGTTTTGGATTTTTAAACTAAAGACTAGAGTACCAGGGGGACTCAATTCCGAATATGATTTGATCAACTATTGGAAGTGATCTTTTCCCCTTGGTACTATCTGGTCTTGCCCAGTACTGTTCCCCTTTCCCTTCTATACCTATCTTCACCCATTTTACATCTTACACTTAATATATTATATACTTCTTAGTAAGTGTATATATGTATATATGTAATGCACTATCCAACAATTGTCCATGTTATTTAATGGATGTATACACATGATCTAATTTTTGCAAATGTGTTTTGATACTTAAAGGGACACTGAACCCAAATTTTTTCTTTTGTAATTCAGAAAGAGCATGCAATTTTAAGCAACTTTCTAATTTACTCCTATTATCATTTTTTCTTCATTCTCTTGCTATCATTATTTGAAAAAGAAGGCATCTAAGCTTTTTTTTTGGTTTCAGTACTCTGGACAACACTTTTTTATTGGTGGATGAATTTATCCACCAATCAGCAAGGACAACCCAGGTTGTTCACCAAAAATGGGCCGACATCTAAACTTACATTCTTGCATTTCAAATAAAGATACCAAGAGAATGAAGAAAATTTATAATAGGAGTAAATTAGAAATTTGCTTAAAATTTCATGCTCAATCTGAATCACGAAAGAAAATTTTTGGGTACAGTGTCCCTTTAAGTATGCTCAATAAGTTTAGAGCTCTGACTTAGTGCGATTGTCTTACTGGATAGTGTTACAGCACTATATATATATATATATATATATATATATATATATATATATATATATATATATATATATATATATATATATATATATGTGTGTGTGTGTTTGCCATTTTCTTTAACAGAGAATGTATATACACATTTCTATGCTTTGCCCCCCTTTATTTAAGGTATGACTTTGATGTAGGAGTTCATAGTGGCTGTGTTATATAACCAGTCCCTGGAGGTTTTTATGATAGGATGTATAATTGATGATATGTAATTATGGTGTCTATTGTGATGTGCTTATGAGAGATATATCTATTTATCTATTTTTCTATTTTTAGGCTGTATAAGATATATGTTTTTTATTTTACTCAGGTTTATGATAGGGTATATAGTTTTGAGGTTTAAAACCTGATTGATTGAACATTGTGACCTTATCTATTGGTTTTAATTTTATCCAATGAGAGCTGTTCTAGGCTTTTAACTAGCCAGCACATTGTACTCATTTTAGCTATGATTACGGTTTTGACGGAAACATGTTAGCTGAGTATTTGTTCACCTTGTTTGTGTTGGACCCCCATGCATTTGTTTTTATCCCAAGTGAAATTTGAATAAGGGACGTTATATTTTTAACTCAGCCTGGATATCTTTTTCTTTTTTGGCTATATATATATATGTAGATGTACTTTGTAATGTATTTTTGATGTGTTTTATGACACTTTTTTTGTTTCGCGAACCAGTTATCCAGAGTTCGGAGGTCAAGGTAATTCTAATTCTAGCGTAGATTGCGATTGCGCTCACACGTTCACATTTACTTTCAACTTCTGATATGAGTGCTCCTTTCGACGTGCACAAAAAGCCGTGATAAACCCGATATTGACTGCTCGTAACTGTTAGCACGGCCACTAGTAATCTAAATCTTTTAACCTTTTTTCTCCCAACCTGAATGGGTTCAGATTTAAAAAGTATTTTCTTACTCTGCACTTTATTATTAACAGTTAAATCTTTTTCCTGCAAATTAGAATGGAAACTACAGCTTCCTCCTCCGTTTTCTCATCTAGATCACTGTCCTAAGAAAACTCCCCTGATTCCAAATCAGAGTTATCTTGTTCTTTTCCAACAATCTCAGCTACTGCTTTCTGTTTAGCAATAGGTCATCTTTAATTAGATGTTCAGAATTTACACAACTAAAGTGCTAGCAAAAACAATATAGTCACATTTATCAATCTTGTACCTCAAAGCAATATTCAAAGTTTTGTTAGTGTCCTTGAGAATCATTAACACCTGCCTACTAAAGGGCATACCATGCTTAATTTCAATAGATTTAAAAGCCAAATGAACCATTTAAATGGGTCTAGTTAGTTTCCCATAAAGAAACAAATCATGAGCCAGCTGTTCATTTCTCAAAAATTAGGTACATTAGAAATAAGCACTTTTACAGTCGGAGTTAATAGACATAGAGATTGTTAGCTAGCTGTTCAGAGCTCACAAAAATAATCACTGATCTTTTTACTTCTTAATGCAGACTATGGCCTCACTTCCATTGAGTCGTTAAAAATGGAGCCGTAAGCTACCGAAGCGGCCGACAGCTAAAAGTAATTTACCGCTCCATTTTAGTACCAGGTTTCCATTGAAATATTTTGCGGATAGCGTGCAGTCGCTCTTTTCGTGTAGCTGTAAGTTAACGTTGTGTTAACGCTTCCATCTGATGTCGGATTTCTTGAAAATCAATTAGTTGCTAAGGTAACCCGACCTTACGCTATAGAATTTACGTTTAACGTCCGTGCTCCTTACCGGTGATCACCTCTCAAGAAAAATAAAGATACACTTATCCATATTTTTAATAATCAAATACTATTTTTTAATATAATTATATTTACCACTTCATAAATATAAGTAATATGTATTGCTGCCCTAGGCATAGGTCTTGTTTACATTCTGTAGATATGTTCTTGCATATATCATTATATTTAAATATATACTGATATTTCTATTAGAATATAAGTTCAACTATTTCTATACATGAGACAACAATAAATATTACTTATAACAATTTATTTCTACATTAAAACACTTGCATTATTTGCAAGTTTTATAATTTCAATAGAAAATAGGTCTCAAAAAGCACAATTTTCCTCTTTTACACCTAGTTGAGCTGGGTGTAATATTTCTCAATGTATCGACAGCCTCCGACAGTATATTAACGGTTTGCGCTTTCATTGGAAACCTGGTATAATTTATCGATTAACGGCTTCTATTACTTTCTATGGGATGCGAAGATTTTTTCGGCAGCCGGAGTCCAGCTGCCGATATTTAGGTATAACGCGCCATTGGAAACAGTCGATAAACGATATTGCTTTTGACAGCATATTTAACGGTTTGCGAGTGCACGCAAACTGAATTACGATTTAATGGAAGCGAGCCCTTAGTGACCCATGTACAAAGCAGTGTAAGCTGCTCTGTAGCCTTTGAGGGGCAGGTTTGCACAAGTGAGCCTGCTTCCAACATGCTTCTTATACTCTTCGCCACCTCTGAGGTGGTGAAGAGAAATTACCTAAAGCTTGCATTATCTCAGTGATTGACAATCCCTTCTCTTGCGTGAGTGGTCGCGCGAGTAAAGGGCCAGGCATTACACATTCATCGGAGTGTGTAATGATGTATATGGGCCAGCGAATGAACAGATCCGCTGCCCATATGCAGCGAAGGCGTGCAAACAGCTTCTCAAGTTGAGAAGCTGCCCACACTCCTTTTAATACAAGAGAGAGAGTGAAAGATTTAAAGAAAGGGAGAGAGAAAAGGAAAATAGAAAAAAGTAGGAAAGAGAAATATAGTCAGAGAGAAAGAGAGATAGAAAAAGAGAAAGAAAAGACAAATAGAAAAATGAAGAAGAAACACAGACATAAAGAGAAAGTATAAGACAGATGGAGAAATATTGAAAGAAAGTAAGACAGAGAGAGAAAGAGATGGAGAAAATGAGAGAGGGAATAAAAGAAAACAGAGAGAGTGAGAGAGAGAGAGAAAGAATAAGAGAGATAAAGAGAGAGAACAAGAGTGGGAGAGAGATAGAGAGAGAGAAAGAGAGAGTGAGAAAGGGTGCACCATTACCATATGAAGGCAGGTACTAGATCATTACAGGCAGTGACACTGTGTTTGTCACTGTCTGTAACAATCAATTGCTTCTGACATTGGGAGGTGTGGCAGGGTAGGTGGGAGGTGGGTGGGTAGTACAGGGACAAAGGGGGGAGGGAGTGTGAGTGGCCCTATGCACTACAGCACTACAGAAAGTAATTGGAAATGGGAGGGGGAGGTAGGGGGCACCACTACAATAGAGAAACAAAAATATAAAGTAATAAATAAAATTAATAAAAAAAAACATACAAACTGGATACTGGCAGCTGCCACTACCTATGATGGCTGCCACTAGTAGGAGGGGGAGGGTTAAAAAACTGTTTTGGGGGAGGGTTGAGGAGGGATCACAACAATTTGAGAAAAAAAAAAGAATAAAAAAAAAAAGTAAAAAAATATATAAATCCCTAAACTGAATACTGGCAGACCTTCTGCCAGTACCTAAGATGTTGTGATCAGTGGTGGGTGAGGGAGGGATCAGGTAGGGATTGGGGAGTGGGAGGTGTCAAGTGGTAGGATAATCTCTACTCATCAAAAATTAACTTTACAAGCTAACTGATTAACCTCTTCACTTAAATGATTTTCAAGTAATGTACACAGTGGCATTCTAATTGTCAAAAGCAATGGGATAGCCATGCATGACTGCTATTTCTGAACAAAGGGGATCCTAGAGAAGCTTTTACAACCATTTGTCATATGACTTCAGTAGTTGCATTTAAATAAATTCAGTGAGAAACTCAAAGTTTACGAAAAAGTTAACCATTTTTTTTTTTTAAATGATCGTATCTGGTGTCCAAATAGTGCCATCAACTATACTAAAATTGGCCTAGATCAACCTTGGGTTGTCTACTTTAAAAATATATATATATTTTATAGGTTAATAAAAAAATGTTTAACATGTTAAAAAAATGTTAAAATTCTCTGGTACTTTGGGCATTTTTTTTAATGAAATTCCAGGTAGCAAAGGGGTTAAGATATAATTTTTTTTATTTACCAAAATGGTCATATTATAGATCAGAATGTTTAGAAAACAAGACTGGGAAAAGCTTCCTTTTCAGTAGCGTCCTGGATAAATTACTTAACTTGTAGTGAGAAACTCTCAATACTCTCTTGTCTTTTTCTGACCCACTGATTCTTGGTTCTAAGGTTTAATGTTCAACCAGCCAATCTTATTGGCTGTTTACATGCAAGAGACTTTCAGGTTTTTGTCATTAGAATCATAAGCTCTTGAAGATCTTCACATTTTTAACTATAATACAAATTTTAAATCCTCAATTAATTGGAAAGTATGTGGCAATGGCATATATGGAAGAACTTAAATTATTAATTGTGACATGCTTTTGCTTCTATTTCTATTGTTTTAATACTTAGGGCTCGATGATATATTATTCGCCAGCTCAAGCCTTCTTTTTCTCGCTGACACTCGCAGGGCTGCCCCGGTGCAATGATCGTAAAAAAGGGGCAGTCCCTGCGAGTTGCGAGATGGCTCCTATTAAAAGTAATGGAGCTCGCTGGATAGGGAAACTTTGCTCCTTAGTGCGAAGCTAGCAGAGAGCAGGGGGAGCACTTTAAAATGAAAATCCTGCAGCCAATATAACTCACATTACGCTGCTTTCTGCTTATAGCATCTTACATTCGCCTATATGTTCGTATGCATTTGTTTTTCTATTGGGGTTATAAGTGTTCGTATTGTTTTGACAAAAGCTCGCCACCTTTTAGTTGGCGAGAAAAAACTGTGATATCTGCAGTGCGAAAATCTTTATAGAATTACGCTGGGATTAGTGAGACATTGTCATATACGCCCATGAAACGCCCATGTTCAGCCCATTTTACGAAAAAACAACAATTACGCTTTGCATTTTGTATTTATAAATTCAAATTTCTGTGTGATTTTTGCACATTCAGTGTACTACAATTACGATTTACGCTGTGAATATTTAATTTGATTTATTCCTGTGTAAATTAGATACTAATTTTACGTTTTTGTTAACATACGATTTTTGGTGAAGAATTTTGTTACGATTTTTGATGCACCTTAACAATACAATTTTCCCCTGCTTATTTTTGTGTGAATGATTCAAATATTTGTTTTGTATAATGTTTAAAATACGAATTTTGTTGTACACATTTCATATGAAAATGCAGTATACGCCCCTTAGCGAGACACCCTGTTTTCAGGGTAAAAAATGGCTTTAGATCATTCCACAAGGGAAATAGAAGGACTGGTGAGCATTCTTTAATAATCTCGCCAGCCCAGAGAGCTTTCAATCATCGAGCCCTAAGTCTGTATATATACATTGGGCCAGTTCTCCTTAATTCATAGGTCTTTTCTGTTCAAGAGAAAATCACAAAATGTTTTAACACCTTACAAAACATTCTTCCTTCTTTACAAAAACCCTCTGAACCTGTCATATATCTTATCTCCCTTAACTGTGGTCAATATAAGCTATCTTAAAATTAGTTTTTGACTCACTCTAAATAATCCCTGTGTAGTATGTAGTTGATTTAATTTTGCAGCATATTTAGGTTACAGACTTTATTTTCAAACCCTGTGCAATTGTTGCAACAACAACAAAAATTGTATTTTACTGTGAAAGCAATCAAAGTAAACAATCAATGCATATTGGAACGTTGTTTCAATTTTATTAATTGATATATTTATGGAGAATTACATTTTTGAGTTTAATGTTCTTTTAAATGTGTTTCCAAAAATACGCATCAAAGCATCCTTAACATCTTTATTTCGTAGGCTATAAATTAAAGGGTTTAACATGGGTGTTACAGCAGCATAGACAACTGAAAAAAGCTTTTCAAGTGCATATGCGTGTTCTGATAACGGTTTTCCAAATACACAGGCCATGGACCCATAGAAAATAGTTATAACAGAGAGATGAGATGTGCACGTAGAGAATGCTTTTTTTCTACCTGCTACAGAAACATTACTTAAAATATTGGAAATTATTTTGTAGTAGGATATTAGGTTGAATAAGAAAGGGAAAAGTAAAAATAAAAATGTTTCTACTGGTATAATAATGTAGAATCCTGTATCGGTACAGGAGAGTTTCGTCAGCGCCCTCGGCTCACAATAGAAATGGTTAATCTTTTTAGAATGACAAAACTGTAACTTTGTAGCAAAACCGGTATAAAGGAATGCATTCGCGCAACCAGATATCCAGCAGCTTCCAAGGAACAACATACATTTCTCTTTCTTCATAATTATGTGATATTGCAAGGGATTACAAATTGCAACGTAACGATCGTAAGCCATGACAGATAACATCACAATTTCTGTGCTTCCTATAAGTACGAAAAAGTAAAACTGGGTAAAACACTGTGTGAAGGATATGGAGGGATTCCCCGAAAGCAAAATATCCATCAGTTTTGGCAGAGTTGTTGTGGTGTAACAGATATCTACAAATGACAGATTGCTAAGAAAGATGTACATGGGAGTATGTAAATGAGAATCTATATATACTACCAGAGTTATAATTAAATTCCATATTACCCCAATTATATAGATCAAGAAAAATGCAACAAAAAGTTGTTGCTGATTATTTGCATTACTAGAAAACCCTATAAGGTAAAAGTCTTTCAAATGTGTATGATTTTCCATCAGTTTGCCTTTATATTGCAAAAACAGAACAAAAACATGGTTTTACTGGTGGGTTTTCAATGCTGTGTTGTAGACAAGTTTGATGTAGGTTCAAAATTATTTTTTAAATTAAAAAAACTCATTCTTCCTTTTATATTTAACAAAAAAAACTACTAAATGTAGAAAATATGACGGAAACAATATTTATACTCAAAGTAATGTGTCTTATAAAGAGCAAGATTCTTTATAGCTGTTTCTTGCAAGATTATATAAGATATCTCATCAGGTACCTTAAGGAATTTTAAAATGGAAAAATCTATCATTTGAGATATTTTTCAGGTTATGGATATGAAAAAAGAGACCCAAACACTACATACAATACAATGCTAAAAAAAAGTTGTGTGTGATGTTTCTTCATGCCCACAAGTTTTTGATCATTGATTCCAAAGAGTATAGTGTTTTTAATTAATGTAGAATAAATAAAAACAATAATAGTAAATTATTCATATATTCTTGATGCCAAATAAATGTTTACAGATTGAGTCTTTTGATTTTCTTCTGGCGAAATCTTATTCTATTAATTCATTTTCACTTTAGACTTAAGAAGAGATATGAGGATTCTGTTACAAAGAAAAATAACATATTTAAAATTAAAAAGACATTGAACATGAAATAAATTCTAGACAGAATGATGTTTTAAAAGCAAATATTACCTGGAGAAAAATATGCATTTATATATTTTTTTAATTATATTTGTTATTTAAATATTGAAAAAAATAATATAAAATTTTATTTCCAAAAAGCAGTGGATGCTGCCATTTTGTAAGCTAGATTTCCGTCTCTGATGAGGCCAATCAGGAATAGCTGTAAATAAATCATTAGAGTATGCAGCAAATGGCTGGGTAAAGTATAGCATATATAATATGGAGTCTGTACTTCCAGTGGAATTGGAAAGCCCACAATTTTTAGAATTAAATTGCAGGAAACAAGGACAAAATAAACAATGCAAGTATAATGCAAGTTTTTTTTTTTTTTACTACCTTTAATTTTATACTATAATCTCAAAGTGCTCAATATCCCTTTAAAAATTCACTTATTATAAAGTATTTACATTTCTTCATCCAACATATATTAGAATATCTACTGTTACAGATAATACCAAAAAATAAATGACAAATTAATTAATAATTAAATAAGCTACACCTTCATATGTAATATTAATTCAGTTAATATCTGGAACAGCTTTATAACTATTTTATATCATTTATACAAAAAGTCTAAATAATTATTTGGCACGATTTCATACTGGCCAGTTCAGTAAGCGTATTATTGAGCTGTTTCTCTCTTTGGTCCTGAAGATCGAAACTGCAGCGATGTAGCAATATATTCAAATGGGATCCATCACAGGATTGATATAGCTTTTGAAATATTAAGAACTACTGAAGGTAGTTTTGCTGAGAGGCATTTTACTGTACTTCTCAGTGGGTGACGATATATTCAAAGCAGAACAGCAACCTACATTGAAAATGTAATGTAAATGATCCCTTTACACACTATTGTATGTGTCAACAAAAAACCCTTTTCTTAAATACAATAGTGAAATTATGATATTAATTATACACCTATATGAGCTTGGGGATTGTGGGTATATGATAGATGAATATGCAAAGTTTGATTTATCTGTATTGTATGTTATAATATGTATTTAAAGTATTGTTGTGTTTGTAAAAACTGTGTATTTTGCCTTTGCATGTTTTTTTCTTTTTTAGGGAGAAGATTGAGTGTTCGCGAAATTAATATTTTATAGAAGACAATAGCCGCAACTTAATTTTATTTCTGCATTGCGGATATAAGCTCTCACTGTTCTGAACGTGTTTTACTTATAATATTGCGATCGCAATGTAACAAACATGTTAAACTTATTTTATTGTGACCTCACTGTGACAAACGTTATCTCTATAGAACAGTAAGAACCTATATCATTAATACAGAAATAAAAACAGAAGTCACATCTACTGTCGTCTATGAAATATTAATCTTGCAAAAACAAAATCTTCCTAAAAAAAACAAAAAAAACCCCACAATTTTTTCAATCATGACAAGACTTTACATAAATGTTTTAACATTATACAATACAGATAAATTAAACGGCATATACATATATCATATACCTAAAATCCCCCCAATTCCTATATGTTTAAAGGGACACTGTACCCAATTTTTTTCTTTTGTAATTCAGAAAGAGCATGCAATTTTAAGTAACTTTCTAATTTACTCCTATTATCAATTTTTCTTCGTTCTCTTGCTATCATTATTTGAAAAAGAAGGCATCTAAGCTTTTTTTGGTTTCAGTACTCTGGACAGCACTTTTTTATTGGTGGATGAATTTATCCACCAATCAGCAAGGACAACCCAGGTTGTTCACCAAAAATGGGCCGGCATATAAACTTACATTCTTGCATTTCAAATAAAGATACCAAGAGAATGAAGAAAATTTGATAATAGGAGTAAATTAGAAAGTTGCTTAAAATTTCATGCTCAATCTGAATCACGAAAGAAATTTTTTTTGGGTACAGTGTCCCTTTAATAGTAATGTGTGTTTTTTTTTTGTCTTTCACAGCATCACAAATTTATAGGTGTTCCATGAAAGTAACCTGTATTTTTATGGTAAAAACATCACCGTGAGTTTCTAATATTCAAAGCACTGTCCTCCATCTTGGATGCACCTTTTCAGCTATATCAGTCTCGCCAGCTTTTCAGTGGCAAGAATTTCTAGTGTGACAAATTTAGTGAATGTACAGTGAAACTGAGTTTAAATATGAATAATTTGAAGGATTTCTACACTGAAACCATTTTTTGCTTTTGCAAACGCACAGTCTATGTGGTATAAACATACTTTGAAGACAGCCCCACCCCCTTTAACTGCCATTGCAGCTAAGTAGCGATGTGGGCGTACCTTTGCTGAAGCAGCGATCCCCATTGTTTCTTATGGGAGACACATTGTCACTTGTCGGAGCAGAAAAGGTTCAGCCCACTTTTTTGGAATATATCACCAGACAGACTGCAAGACTAGCGATGCCAAACATGTTATTTCTCGTGAATCTGGTGATGTTTTGAATATCGGGACCTTTGACTTAATACAGTACACTGCGAGCAGCAAGATGACTCCCACAAAAGTAATGAAGTTCTCTGGAAAAGGAAACTGTTGGAGATAGTGAAGTTATCAGGGAGCAGAATGTGTATTTCTAAAAGGAAATCTTACAGCCAATACTAATTTGATTACTCTGCTTTTAGCGTATATTGACAATATTTTCATAAACATGTTTTTCTATTACGATAATAAAGCCTAAATTACAAGTGGAGCAAAAAATATTAAAGCTCTAAGTACTAACTAAGCTCAAATTAAATCAATGGCGCTCCTGTTTTTGTGCTCATATTGCAAGTTGAAAGTAAAAAGTTAGCATGCAAGTAAAAGTCTCAGATGCGCTAATATCTGGAGGTTGGATAGCACGACTGCAATAACTCCCTTTCCCCTAGACTTCAATGGGTCGCCCTACAAAAGTTTCTTCTGACTTTTACCCATAAGCTAACCCGAAGGTGCATTGGACAATTGTGATAAAGCTGAGTGTGTGTTGAGAAATACTTCTAATACCTTTGTTCTTCACTTAGATGAAAATGTTATTTTTAATTTTATATATATATATATATATATATATATATATATATATATATATATATATATATATATATATATATATTTATATATATATATATATATAAATATATATATTTGATTTATTTATTGATATATATATATATATATATATCGCAAAAAGGAAGGCACTCGCCGGGTTTAATAAGGATAAAGTTTTATTCCTTATGAAGTAACGTTTCGGAGTTTTACCTCCGTTTTCAAACTCACCGGCCACTTTATTAGGTACATGATAGCATCACGCAGTTGCTGCAGATTTGTCGACTGCACATACATGATGCGAATCTCCCGTTCCACCACATCCCAAAGGTGCTCTATTGGATTAAGATCTAGTGACTGTGGAGGCCATTGGAGTACAGTAAACTCATTGTCATGTTCAAGAAACCAGTTTCAGATGATTTGTGCTTTGTGACATGGTGCATTCTCCTACTGGAAGTAGCCATCAGAAGATGGCTACACTATAGTCATAAAGGGATGGACATGGTCAGCAACAATACTCAGGTAGGCTGTGGCATTTAAACAATGCTCAATTGGTCCTAAGGGGCCCAAATTGTGCCAAGAAAATATTCCCTGCACCATTACACCACCACCACTAGCCTGAACCATTGATACAAGGCAGGATGGATCCATGCTTTAATGTTGTTTACGCAAAATTCTGACCCTACCATCTGAATGTCACATCTGAAATTGAGACTCATCAGACCAGGCAACATTTTTGCAATCTTCTATTGGTCAATTTTGGTGAGCCTTTGCCAATTGTAGCCTCAGTTTCCTGTTCTTAGCTGACAGGAGTGGCACCAGGTGTGGTCTTCTGCTGCTGTTGCCCATCTGCTTCAAGGTTCAACGTGTTGTGCATTCAGAGATGGTATTCTGCACACCTTGCTTGTAACGAGTGGTTATTTGAGTTACTGTTGCCTTTTCATCATCTCGAACCAGTCTGCCCATTTTCCTCTGATCTCTGACATCAGGGCATTTTTGTCCACACAACTGCCACTCACTGGATATTTTCTCTTTTTCTGACCATTCTCTATAAACCCTAGAGATGGTTGTGCATGAAAATCTCGGTAGATCAGCAGTTTTTAAACTATTCAGACTGGCCCGTCTGGCACCAACAACCATGCTACGATCAAAGTCACTTAAATCCCCTTTCTTTCCAATTCTGATGCTCGGTTTGAACTTCAGCAAATCGTCTTCACCACATCTAGATACCTAAATGCATTGAATGACTGCCATGTGATTGGCTGATTAGCAATTTGTGATACCAAACAATTGAACAGGTGTACCTAATAAAGTGGCCGGTGAGTATATATATATATCAAGAAATGAATAGATAGATAGGGGCCTAGCTATCAAGCTCCGAAAGGATCTTGACGGCCCTTGTTTCTGGCGAGTCTGAGGTCACAAAGATCGCTGCTCCATAACCCTGTCCGTCTGCTCTGAGCAGGCGGACAGGAATTGCCACAATTCAACCCAATCGAGTACGATCGGGTTGATTGACAGGTCCCTGCTGGCGGCCCATTGGCTGCGAGTCTGCAGGGGGCGGCATTGCACCAGCAGCTCTTGTGAGCTGCTGGTGCAAAGCTGAATACGGAGAGCGTATTGCTCTCTGCATTCAGCGAGGTCTTGCGGACCTGATCCGCACTGTCGGATCAGGTCCGCAAGACCTTTGTTAAATAGGGGCCATAGACTGGTATAGAAAAACATTTTCTTCTAAATGAATAGCAAAGGTATTTAAAAAAATTTTATTAACAAAAATATATTGTTTGTTTAAAATGGATATTTTTATATTGTCTGCACTAAATATTCTCTGGTTATTCAGTTTTACCATGAACTTGTAATACAAGATTGTGCGCTAAGCTAGAGCAGTGCAGAAATATTGATAATGTACCCTGAGCTATCAATAGAGCTTTTTTTGACACAATCTTGCCACCTTTCAGTTTGTTAGAAAAAACAGCGAGAACTGCAGTGGTAAATGTTAAAACAATTTGCCAAACCTGATGGAGATATTTGAGCTACACCATTGGAACACCCCTGCTTAACCCACTAGCAGAGGCAGGGAAAGTCATTTTACAATAACAAAAATGATATATAAGTGTAAAACAATTTTGATAAGATTAAACAATACAATTTTTACTGCCTATTTTTTATTTAAAAAGTTAATTTATTTGTTTCATATGATTTTGAAATCACTATTGTTTGTGAGCCCTATTTAAATGTATGCATTACCTTTACATACATGAAATACTTGTTTGATAAGGTGCAAGCTGAAAACATTCCTTAACAATAACTGATTTCTGTATTAAAAAAAAAAAGGCAAACCAATTACTCCAAAAGACAAAATATAAAATGTGCTGCACTAAATGTGTTGAGGTTTATGGAATACTGAGTTTGCTATCAGCATGTCCTGTATAATCTATCCATTAATTATTGCTCTGCTGTGTACATTTTGAAACATACATGGATTTTACCCATATCCCTTTTTAGTTTTATAAAATTAAGTAAAAAATCCTTGAACCATTTTTATATAAACAGGGATGAAAAGCATTTTTTCACTTTAGAAAACACATTTAGGGCTCCATTACATATGCAGCGTCGCCCGCAAAAGCCGGCGACGCCAGATTTTACGTGATTTTGGTATTACATATACGGCGTAGCATACAAGTTACGCGCGTATTTTTCACCCTTCGGACGTATTTTTTTTTATCCATAGACTAACATAGAACAGACACGCAATTTGGTATCCAATATACAGCGTAAGGACTTACGCGCGCAGAATTCAGAGAATCTACTCCATTCTTATCTCGCCACAAATTGCAGGCGCAGGAACCCTTGCACTGACTAAAAAAGCAATGTAACTCCCTGAAGGCCTAACAAACGCATGCGCAATCACATATCAGCCGCAAATCTCAAACAGTTAAACCTCTTCTAAGCATTTATTATTCCTGCCCCTGCAAGTGTGTCAAACCAATCACAAACAGCACAACCTCTCACCTGCAGTCTTAAAACACCTGGCAATTCACACCCTCATTAGCCACCATGTTTCCCCTACTTTATCTCCAATACCTAGGAGACAGCATCGTGGGGCACAAGGGGTGCTGGAAGCCCTACAAGCCGCTGTTGTGGAGGATATACCTGCTGATGCTATAGTTGCTGCTGAGGTCCCTGGTCATGGTGCTGCCCCTGCTGCTGTTGTTGCTGCAGCTGGTCATAGGCCAGCAGGGCCTATAAGACGTCGGCATCAGCAGAGGGGAAGAGCAAGGGCACCAAGGATACACAGGGTTGGGTCACCCTGTTTGGAATGACAGAAGGGGAGGTCAGGGAAAAGTATCACTTGACTTCTGCAAGCCTCATTGACCTATATGAGGTCTTGAAGGATGATATTGACCCTCAAGCGAATAGGAACCTAGCTCTGACTGGTATGCAGAAGTTGTTGTGTGTTGTACACTTCCAGGCATTCGGCTCATTCCAGTCAACAGAGGGGCTTGTGTCTGGCCTAGCGCAGTCCACCTTCTCCAGGCTCCTAGGGGAGGTTTTGACTGCTCTAGATAACCAGACACAGCGATACATTCATTTCCCCCGTACCCCCCAGGAATGGAACAGTTTTAAACAAGGCTTCTATCGACTGGGGGCTATTCCCAATGTCATGGGGGCAATTGATTGCACACATGTGCGTACTGTGGCCCCACATGAGGAGCCATTCCTCTATATTAACAGGAAAGGGTTTTACTTCTTGAATTGCCAGATGGTCTGTGATACCACTCTGAAATTCACATTTCACACATGTGTATGCAGGCTTTCCAGGGAGTGTCCATGATTCCTACATCCTGCGCCAGACCTCCTTATTCCATCTTTTTGATTCTGGAACACTCTCGGGAGGTTGGCTGCTTGGTGAGTATGCACTACCTTCATTCTGTCTGTATATTTCTACTAAAGGGACACTAATCACAAAATAATTATGTCATGTTTCAGATAGAGAATACAATGTTAAACAACATTACAATTTACTTCTATTATCTAATTTGATTCATTCTTTAGATATCCTTTGTTTAAGAAATAGCAATGCACATAGATGAGCCAATCACATGAGGCATCAATGTGCAGCCACCAATCAGCAGCTAATGAGCATATCTAATATGCTTGTCAGCAAATGATATCAATAGAATGGAGCAAAATACAAAATATAAGTAAATTATAAAGTTGAATAAAATTGCAGGTTCTTATTAACTCATGAAATAAGAAATGTGTGTTTCTTGTCCCTTTAAAGGGACAGTATAGTATAAATAGTTTTTCACTTAAAAGGACATTTTCTTAAAATGGCATGTTCTATCTGAATCATGAAAAAAGAATTTTGTCTAGACTAATCCTGGCATAAAAGTAAATTGCTTACAATTCACCAATTTAATGTTTTTGTAAAATATATATTTTAAATGAAATCCATGTTATGTCCCTTTAAGCACATGATGAACCTGTAGTAATCATAATACATATATTACATGACAGGTGACGCAGGGTACGGCTGCAGACCATGGCTGTTAACCCCCTTGGCACACCCCCTTACAGAGCCACAACTCAGGTACCAGGAGGCCCACATACGGACCAGAAATGTAATAGAAAGGAGCTTTGGCCTACTCAAAACCAGATTCAGGTGTCCCTTCTAGCTCTCCCTCTCCCCACTCCACTTACTCCCTGATGGGGACCCCCCTGCTCCTCCTGTCCTCTACAATACTCCTCTCCCTGCCACTCCTCTCCCCTCCTCCCCTCCGCCCTACCTCTCCCTGCCATCCTCACACTACACACACTCACACACTCACACTCACTCCCAGTTCAATCACACACAATCACAACCAAACACTTAGCCTATCACACTGTAAAATTGAAATAAAATGTGTGAGGTGTTAGAAAAAAAAAAGTGTGGTGTATTTTGTATATGTATGTATGTATGCAAAATGTGTGCAATATGTAAAAATATGTGTAAGTGTACAAGCTTAATCAAACAACAATGCGACCTAACTAACTCCTCTGTTTGCACCTCTCTCTCTACTCTGACTAATCCTCTACTCCACTGTAGTGTGCGGTAGCTCAACGAACCATCCAAACACACTGAAGAAAATGGCAGCTGCGCATGGGTTTATATATGAATTTTGAATAGCGTAATTACGTGTCGCATTTTTATATGAAGTCACGGTTCATTTTTATGAGTGTTAGCCTAATTTGCATAAAACTACTCTTTATTGAGACTTTCCGCTGACAAAATACTGGCGTAAGTTACTTGCGCACATTTCAGAAGATCGCTAGTTTGTCCTACTTACGCCAGTTTAGCATCTAACGGCGCAGTATATGTAATACCCCAATGTGCAAGGTGAAATTACGGGCAAAGCGGGTTCCCACGATTGCGCCGAAACCTGCGCCGTATATATGTGATCGCGCCCTTAATTCTTTGTTTTGAAAAATGGTACCCACTGGAGTTGATATTTTATATTACAGTTTTTCTACAACTTTCTGGGAGCAATGTGCCCATACTATTTTAAAATATATATTATATTCTTTAAAACTAAATCAAAATTCAGCTCTTCAAATGTTCTGGAATCAATTTAAAAAAGGTTAAATCTACCTAGGAGGCCATGCAAGCTTTTACAAGGCAATTCTAAAGGAATGAAATTTATCTTAGTGTCTAATGATCAATCTAGCTAATAAAACATTCTAATTACTTACATATAAACCATGAACTTGTAATACCAGATTGTGGGCTAAGCTAGCGCAGTGCAGCAATATTAATACTGTACCCAGAGCTATCAATAGAGCTTTTTTGACACAATCTTGTCACCTTTCAGTTTTGTTAGAAAAAACAGCGAGAACTGCAGTGGTAAATGTTAAGAGTCAATCGGCTGCTAGCAGGGGGTGTCAATTAACCCGATTGTATTTGATCGGGTTGATTTTTGTCGATTTCTGTCCGCCGCCTCAGAGCAGGTGGACAGGTTATGGAGCAGCGGTCTTTAGACTAAAGGCTCGCCAGAAACACAGAAATCAAGCTCCGTACGGAGCTTGATAAATATGCCCCAATATTCCAAACCTGATGGAGATGTTTCAGCTACACCGTTGGAACACCCCTGCTTAACCCACTAGCAGAGGCAGAGAAAGCAATTACCACAACTAAAATGATAATTGTAAAACAATTTTGTTACGATTTTGTTAAGATTAAAGGGACAGTCAACACCAGAATTTTTGTTGTTTAAAAAGAAAGATAATCCCTTTATTACCCATTCCCCTTATTTCAGTTCTTTTGACAGACTTGCATTTTAGCCAATCAGTGCTCACTCCAGGGTAACTTCACGTGTATGAGCTCAATTGTATCTATATGAAACACATGAACTAATGCCCTCTAGTGGTCAAAATGCATTCAGATTAGAGACAGTCTTTAAAGTCTAACGCCTAGATTTAGAGTTCTGCGTTAGCCGTCAAAAGAAGCGTTAAGGGGTCCTAACTCTGCTTTTTACCACCCGCTGGTATTTAGAGTCAGTCAGGAAAGGGTCTAACGCTCACTTTCCAGCCGCGACTTTTCCATACTGCAGATCACCTTACGTCAATTGCGTATCCTATCTTTTCAATGGGATCTTCCTAACGCCGGTATTTAGAATCTTGGCTGAAGTAAGCGGTAGAGCCTCTACCGACAAGACTCCAGCCACAGAAAAAAGTCAGGAGTTAAGAGCTTTATGGGCTAACGCCGGTTTATAAAGCTCTTAACTACTGTGCTCTAAAGTACACTAACACCCATAAACTACCTATGTACCCCTAAACCGAGGCCCCCCACATCGCTGCCAACTCTAATAATTTTTTTTAACCCCTAATCTGCCGACCGCACACCGCCACCACCTACATTATACCTATGTACCCCTAATCTGCTGCCCACAACATCGCCGACCCCTATATTATATTTATTAACCCCTAATCTGCCGCCCCAATGTTGCCACTACCTTACCTACACTTATTAACCCCTAATCTGCCGACCGGACCTCGCCGCCACTATAATAAATGTATTATCCCCTAAACCGCCGCACTCCCGCCTCGCAAACCCTATTATAAATAGTATTAACCCCTAATCTGCCCTCCCTAACATCTGCGACACCTAACTTCAAGTATTAACCCCTAATCTGCCGACCGGACCTCGCCGCTACTCTAATAAATGTATTAACCCCTAAAGCTGTCTAACCCTAAAACCCCCCTAAGTTAAATATAATTTTTATCTAACGAAATAAATTATTTCTTATTAAAAAAATGAATCCTATTTAAAGCTAAATACTTACCTGTAAAATAAACCCTAATATAGCTACAATATAAATAATAATTACATTGTAGCTATTTTAGGATTTATATTTATTTTACAGGCAACTTTGTATTTATTTTAACTAGGTACAATAGCTATTAAATAGTTATTTACTATTTAATAGCTACCTAGTTAAAATAATTACAAAAATACCTGTAAAATAAATCCTAACCTAAGTTACAATTAAACCTAACACTACACTATCAATAAATTAATTAACTAAACTACCTACATTTTCCTACAATTAAATCAACTAAACTAAATTACAAAAAACAAACAAACACTAAAATACAAAAAAAAAGATTACAAGAATTTTAAACTAATTACACCTACTCTAAGCCCCCTAAAAAATAACAAAGCCCCCCAAAATAAAAAAATGCCCTACCCTATTCTAAAATAAAAAGTTAACAGCTCTATTACCTTACCAGCCCTTAAAAGGGCTTTTTGCGGGGCATGCCCCAAAGAAATCAGCTCTTTTGCCTGTAAAAAAAAACATACAATGGGGGGCAGAGCCGAGCTGTGCTGGGACATGGCTGTGCATTTGTAGAGCTCCGGTGATGTTATTGCTCACATAGCATAAGGCACATGGGTGGAGACCCTAACTTCGCTACACTGGATCCCTAAAACTTTCTGGCAGACACCGGTGAACCCTAGGAAGACACTCTTACACCGCACAGGATAACAGCCAGATCTTACTTATAACGGAGGTCTGGTCGCCATCTTGGATTTTCCTGAGCAGGCCTGGAGACACTCTTGCCTGTTTGTAATAATCCTAAACTGTGCAGGAGTAGATAGGGGGTGATTAACCTCGGACCTCCAGCCAGGGAATCAACTACTGGGACCCGCTAAGGAGAGGAACAGGCAGACTGACCGCAGCCTCACTACTCCAGGCCACGCGGTATACCCGCTCTTACAAGGTAAAGCTGCACCGCACCTTTTAAATAAACATAAGAGAGACTGTACACATAGGAGGCCAGGTTCTGCTTCTAAGTCACCCAAATTTAAACGATACCTGGCTGTCTATACCTTAGCCATAGCATAGGAGAGTGCCTTACGTGTCAAATCCTGCTGACACCCTATTAACCCCTTAACTGCTGCACGCTAAGTTTTCAGAGGCATCTGACATCTAGACAACAGGAGGCTGAGCAGGGTGAGATCAGGACAAGATACAGGATACTATAAACCCGGGGGAGAAGGGAAAAAAAAAAAAAAGAAAGAAACAACAGCTTTTCTACTTTGTCCCTATCTGTGAATGGCAGTGACTTTTATTGTCCACTGCAGCAATTTTAAAGCTTGAAAGGGTGCATCACTCAGGGCATAACGTTGTGGGAAGAACATATTGCCTAAAACTGATCTGTCTGCTTTGGGGGCAGTGATTTCTGTTGCTCCTACTGTGACACTGCAACTGTTTCTTTCACATACGGCTGACCATTATCTGACCTGCCTCTATAAGACTTTTGCATAAGAACCTGTCCTATCTTTTTAACACGAGCAACCATTATGTCCCAATGTAAGGGCCCTAAAACAGACAAGGGAAACAAATTAACAGTGACCACGCCATCTGTGTCCACGTTCTTTCACTCCTCAGACACAGGCCTCACAGAGCAATTACAATCACAGGATAAACCTATATCAGATATGCAGGCTGAATCCCCACCCCTGCAACTTAACTCTCTATTGGCCCTTCAGTCACAGATTGCTGAACTCCCATCCAAGACAGACCTTGAATCTCTTAAATCTTTCATCAAAGGTGAAATGAGGGAGCTTAGGAAGGATCTTACTGAAATGGGCTCTAGACTGGATTACCTCGAGGAGGGTCAAGACTCTCTCAATACCATGGTAAGCTCAAATATGCAACAACTTTCAATACAGGACTCTATGGTGCAGTCTTTACAGGAGAAACTTGAAGATCTAGACAATCGTGGAAGGAGGAATAACCTCAGGATCAGAGGTATTCCTGAAGATGTCCCGCAGGATCAGTTGAAAACATATATTACAGACTTGTTCCACTTTCTATCTCCGAGGTCACCACCACTCCAAAATGATGATATCGAATGGCTCCACAGAGCACTCAGGCCCCCATCTAAACCACCATCCCCTCCAAGAGATGTGATTATGAGGTTCCTAAGATACACAACGAAAGAAGAGCTGTGGCAAGCAGCTAGAGCAAGAAGAACCATCAAATTTAAAGGCCATACTATACAAATCTTCCAAGACCTCTGCCCGCAGACCATCCAGCGGCGCAAAGAGATCAGGTTTCTTACTAAGGTTTTGCAAGAAAATAACAGATATCGGTGGGGATTCCCATTTAGTTTAATCATCACCCACAATGGTTCCCAGATTATTTACAAGTCCTTCCAAGACTTAGACAACCTGTCCAAGAAACTAAAGATTGATATTGTTCCTCCAGGAGAGGATGTTCTGGAACTTTCATCTTCACGACGGGACAACAATCAAGACCCCCAAGGGAACAGCACCTGCAATGGATCAAGTCTCAGTCCAAAAGACGGAAAACTGAACCATCTACATCAGACTCTCCCTGAATTTATAGCTGACAATGTTTGCTAAGAAGTCTAGACTTTACTACTCTGGACTAAGCCCACTTTGCCTTTCTGATTTTGGCCCGACTATGTTGGGTCATTGGACTACCAGTAATCCTTTCTTCCACGATGACTCTGAACTTGGGTAATGGGTAAGAACCAAATGGCTTGCATACAGCTTGACATAGTGTTAATATATATGTTATGATGTAATGCTTGCATTTTAGTCCCCAAATGTTTGGGTCATTATTACATAGCGAACTGTATTAGAGATTGGGGTTATGTCCTTTCTCTTACCCTCATTCATGTTTCACACTCACCATGGGTCTCCCCTTTGTGTCTTTAAATAGCACTTATATCGCTACCAAGAGCACCAAGTAACACCGTTTATCCCCCTGCTAAGGTGTGTTATTTTGGGAATACACTACATGTTAGAACAGTTTTTAGATGTTGTTCAATTTATTATGTTATTATTGTTTTCGTTGCATTTATGATGTCTCATGCCACTTCTCCAATGCTGCCCTTCTCAGTTGAGAATTACAAGCTCACCCTGTACCAGCCCTTCACAATAATGTATGATCAAAAACAGACTAATGCTGACAAATACAACAACAATTAAAGTCCTTTCCCATAATGTCAAAGGGTTTAATATTCCACAGAAACGATCTATGGCGTTTCGAGACTATAAAAGACTTAAATGTGATGTCGTCATGCTTCAAGAGACTCACTTTAAGAGGGGGTTTGAACCCCGTTTATCCTTCAAGAAATTTGGCCCAGCATACTTTTCTTCTAATGACTCCAAACGTAATGGAGTATGCATAATGATTAATAAAAAAATTCCTTGCAAAGTCAGTTAAATTGTTAAAGACAGAGAGGGGAGATATCTAATTGTCTCAGGGACCCTTTACCATAAACCTATAACCCTGGTGAATATTTACGCGCCCAGCCTTGACTCTTCTAAATTTTTTCATCAAATTGGTAACAAAATATTAGAAAATGCCAGAAATAGCTTGCTTATGGGTGGAGACTTTAATGCTGCGCTTGACCCCACCATTGACTGCTCATCAGGTAGATCATCAGTCCCTAACAGCACCCTTAAATTAATAAAATCCCAACTCACGACTCTTGCATTACATGATGTTTGGCGAATCCAACACCCGACTCTGAAGGATTACACCTTTTACTCATACCCCCACCAAAGTTACTCTAGCCTATCACAAGCCCTCGAATCAGAAATATATCCCATAACTTGGTCAGACCACTCCATGATTAGTTGTACTTTTAACTTCCACATCAACACCTCCCAGTCGAGGATATGGAGACTAGACGAATCTCTCCTCAAAGACCCCTTAATTCAGATCCAGCTCACCAAGTCCATTGAGGAATATTTTGAATTGAATGCTAACCCCAATACCTGCCCACAACATATCTGGAATGCCCACAAATGTGTCATTAGGGGAGAATTGATAGCGATTAAGGCCGCTAAAATTAAACAAAACCAGATCTGCTTGACCTCGTTGTTAGCAGATTTAAATAAACTTCAAGATATTCACAAAATATTTCCCAAAGACCGCTCCCTCCTTAGCAGCCTAGAGCACAAGCGAGCACAACTCAACCTGGTTTTAGGGGTTGAGGCCAAACGCAACGCGCTATTTCTTAAAAAACATTTCTATGAAGGCGCTAATAAACAGGGCAAGTTATTAGCGAGACAGCTGAGGAAAAAAGTACTCAACAGGTATATTTTACATATAAAAGATGATAAGGGGAAAGATTGGTACACATCAAAAGACATAATTCACAACTTTAGGCAATACTATGCGTCATTGTATAACTTAGATCAGACTACCCCTTCACCAACTCACACAGACATACAAAACTACCTGAATCAATTACACATCACCGAGGAGCAGAGGGATAACTTAGATGCACCCTTCTCAGCTGAGGAAATCAAGCTAGCAATTAAATCACTTAAAAAAGGGAAGTCCTCAGGCCCAGACGGCTTTGGTAACGCTTACTATACCACATTCAAAGACCTCCTAATACCACATCTCCTAACGTATTTTCAAAGCATAGATGAAAACAAAACATTTCCCCCTCTAGCTCTGCAAGCTCATATAACCCTGCTCCCAAAACCAAATAAACCTACCACATTAATGCCGAACTATAGACCAATTTCTCTGTTAAATACAGACGTAAAGATTTATGCTAAAATCATAGCTAACAGGCTTAACCTGATTCTGCCCGAGATTATTCACCCGGACCAGGTTGGTTTTATCCCCCACCGCGAAGCCAGGGATAATACTGTACGCAATTTACACTTGGTGTGGTACGCCAAATCCAAAAATATCCCCTCAATCTGGCTCTCTACCGATGCTGAAAAGGCCTTCGATAGAGTCGGATGGCCTTTTCTAGAGATGGCGCTACGGGCCTTTGGGCTCAGCGACAAGACACTACATAGAATTTTTGCACTTTACAATAAACCTAGCGCCAGGGTGGTCCTCAACGGAATCTTATCAGACCCGTTTGGCATCACAAATGGCACCAGACAAGGCAGCCCCCTATCCCCCTTGTTATTTACATGCCTTATTGAAACCTTGGCGATTAAAATCAGGTCAAACCCAGAGGTACAGGGACTGGTGGTGGGGGGAGAGGAATACAAGATGTCACTCTTTGCAGATGACATTCTCTTCTCCTTAATAAATCCAGTTACAACAATTCCACCCCTCATGAATGACCTGGAGTCATTCTGTAAACTATCTAACTTTAAAATCAACCAATCTAAATCCGAAATATTAGGTGTGGCCATTGACCAACAAACAGAAACACTCATAACCAAAATATGTCCATTTAAATGGAGTGGGGAATCCCTGGGATACTCGGGAATACAACTAGCAGATAGCTTTGAAACGTTATTTAAATTAAATTATATTTCAATCAAGAATATTCTCACAAGAGACCTGTCTTCCTGGACTAGGAAACACCTGTCATGGTTAGGCAGGATTAACACTATAAAAATTAATGTGTTTCCACGCCTGTTATATATCATGCAAACCCTCCCTATTCAATTACCCAACACCTACACATCTCAAATGCAACGGTTATTCAGTTTGTTTATTTGGAATAGACGCCCCCTCAGGATAAATAAACTTACTATGACACGACCTACTGTACAGGGAGGCCTAGGAGTTCCTGACATAGAATCCTATCATAGATCCATATTTCTCCAAAGAATCCTTGATTGGAGAATACACAAAAATCACAAGAGATGGATTCTACTGGAGGAAGATCTGAATCCTGATACTGACCTGCCTTCTGTGTGCTGGCATCCAAACTCCCAAGTGTTGGGTAGACAGATAACCAACCCAATCACCCGAGAGACCCTTAAAATATGGGACACCTCTAATATATTGAATCCATACATTTCCTCATGTCCAGGCCCTTTAACATCAATTCTACACAATAGCGAGTTCTCCCTGCTATCTTTGACTAAATCTATTGAAACACAGGCTGGTAGCTGCAAGGTCTCAATAACACAAATCACAAATAACGAGCGATTATGCACCCGGGAACAATTAGTTAATAGGGGACATGACTGGGCTACTAACTGGTTCTCTTATAGGAGAGTTTATCACTATATCACGACACATCACCAACATGCAAACTTGGTACGCCCCCTAACAAACTTGGAACAGCTATACACTTCCTCACCCCCAGTCAAACATAGTCTCTCACGTATATATAATATTATTACTCAAGCGCCCCCAGGTAATCTGCCGCGCTCTATTGAAATGTGGGAGAGAGAGTTAGGAATAATTATTACCCCTTAGACTGCAACTAACATTTTCCACAATACTAAATCTGTTTCTACATCCGCCTCCATCAAAGAAATAAATTACAAAATATTACATGGTTGGTATCTGACTCCTAAAAGGTTATATAAATTGTTTCCAAAGACCAACAATCGCTGCTGGAGATGTGGGCATTTTGGCAGCAATATGAGCTATATGTGGTGGTGGTGCTCTCAGATTAACACGCTATGTCGTGATATAATTAGTGAAATTGAGAACATCTTCCAGACTCTTCTCCCCCTAGATCCCTTGGTTTGGCTGCTGAATAAACCTATTAAGCTATCGCAGGCCCACTTCAAACCATTATTGAAGGTTATGATAAATAGGGTTTTGATAGCTCAGAACTGGAAATCACATAAGGTTTTCTCTGTGAAACTCTGGCAGAATAAAGTCACAGACATGATAGAAATGGAGGAGTATGGTTCATACCTGTCTGGTAATAGGGAATGTTTTGTTGAAGCTCAACAAACTTGGGAACAGTACATCAAGAGAATTACTTCCAGAAGCCCTAATCCCCCCCTTGACATTAACCGAGAACGCATATACTGTAGATCATAGCCATTACTGGCTCAACTTGAAGACTGGTGCAGCTGTTAAGTTTTTGAATTATTAAAGCATTGAATTATTCACTAACTGATTAGGATTATTAATATGGATACTGTTATAGACATTGAGACACTGAAACTATAGTTAAAACTAATTCATAAATGGTTAAAATGAGAATCCGTGATGCATGTTTAGTTAAACCTTTATTCCTTTAAGCAATGATGTGTACTACAGTGTTTACTGGACAAATGTCACCTGTCACTATTGTATAATTATGCATTATGCTGTATGTTGCATTATGGATCCTTAATAAAAAGATTTTGGAAAAAAAACCAAAACATACAATACCCCCCCCCCCAACATTACAACCCACCACCCACATACCCCTAATCTAACCCACCCAAACCCCCCTTAAAAAAACCTAACACTAAGCCCCTGAAGATCTTGCATTCTATTGGCTGTTCCGATCAGCCAATAGAATGCGAGCTCAATCTGATTGGCTGATTGGATCAGCCAATCCGATTGAACTTGAATCTGATTGGCTGATTCAATCAGCCAATCAGATTTTTCCTACCTTAATTCCGATTGGCTGATAGAATCCTATCAGCCAATCGGAATTCGAGGGACGCCATCTTGGATGACGTCATTTAAAGGAACCTTCATTCGGTGTTAGGACGTCGGAAGAAGAGGATGGATCCGCGCCGGCTGCTTCAAGATGGACCCGCTCCGCTCCGGATGGAAGAAGATAGAAGATGCCGCCTTGATGAAGACTTTAGACCCTCTGGAGGACCTCTTCTGGCCAGATAGGATGAAGACTTCGGACCCTCTGGAGGACCTCTTCTGGCCGGATAGGATGAAGACTTCGGACCCTCTTCTGGACGGATCGGATGGTACCTGGCTGGGTGAAGACAAGGTAGGAAGATCTTCAGGGGCTTAGTGTTAGGTCTTTTAAGGTGGGTTAGATTAGGGGTATGTGGGTGGTGGGTTGTAATGTTGGGGGGGTATTGTATGTTTTTTTTTACAGGCAAAAGAGCTGATTTCTTTGGGGCATGCCCGCAAAAAGCCCTTTTAAGGGCTGGTAAGGTAATAGAGCTGTTAACTTTTTATTTTAGAATAGGGTAGGGCATTTTTTTATTTTGGGGGGCTTTGTTATTTTTTTAGGGGGCTTAGAGTAGGTGTAATTAGTTTAAAATTCTTGCACTCTTTTTTTTTGTAATTTAGTGGGTTTTATTTTGTAATTTAGTTTAGTTGATTTAATTGTAGGTAATTGTAGGTAGTTTAGTTAATTAATTTATTGATAGTGTAGTGTTAGGTTTAATTGTAACATAGGTTAGGATTTATTTTATAGGTAATTTTGTAATTATTTTAACTAGGTAGCTATTAAATAGTAAATAACTATTTAATAGCTATTGTACCTAGTTAAAATAAATACAAAGTTGCCTGTAAAATAAATATAAATCCTAAAATAGCTACAATGTAATTATTATTTATATTGTAGCTATATTAGGGTTTATTTTACAGGTAAGTATTTAGCTTTAAATAGAATTAATTTTTTTAATAAGAAATAATTTATTTTGTTAGATAAAAATTATATTTAACTTGGCGGGGTGTTAGGGTTAGGGTTAGTCTTAGCTTTAGGGGTTAATACATTTATTAGAGTAGTGGCAAGGTCCGGTCGGCAGATTAGGGGTTAATACTTGAAGTTAGGTGTCGCAGATGTTAGGGAGGGCAGATTAGGGGTTAATACTATTTATTATAGGGTTTGCGAGGTGGGAGTGCGGCGGTTTAGGGGTTAATACATTTATTATAGTGGCGGCGAGTTCCGGTCGGCAGATTAGGGGTTAATAAGTGTAGGTAAGGTAGCGGCGACGTTGGGGCGGCAGATTAGGGGTTAATAAATATAATATAGGGGTCGGCGATGTTGTGGGCAGCAGAATAGGGGTACATAGGTATAATGTAGGTTGCGGCGGTGTCCGGAATGGCAGATTAGGGGTTAACAATAAAATGCAGGGGTCAGCGATAGCGGGGGCGGCAGATTAGGGGTTAATAAGTGTAAGGTTAGGGGTGTTAGGTGCAGACTTAGAGAGTGTTTCCCCATAGGAAACAATGAGACTGCGTTGGGAGCTTAACGCTGCTTTTTTGCTTTGCTTTGTTTTTTTTCAGCCCAAACTGCCTCATTGTTTCCTATGGGGGAATCGTGCATGAGCACGTTTCTCCAGCTAGCCGCTACCGTAAGCAACGCTACGCTGGTATGGAGATTTGAAGTGGCGGTAAATATGCCTCTACGCTCCCTTTTTGGAGCCTAATGCAGCCCTTCAGAGAACTCTCAATACCAGCGTTATTTAAAAGGTGCGGGGAAAAAAAAACATGCGTAGCTAACGCACCCCTTTGGCCACAAAACTCTAAATCTAGGCATAAGAAATTAGCATATGAACCTCCTAGGTTTATTTTTCAACTAAGAATACCAAGAGAACAAAGCAAAATTGGTGATAAAAGTAAATTGAAAAGTTGTTTAAAATTACATTCCCTATTTAAATCATGAAAGTTTTTTTTGGACTTGATTGTCCCTTTAAACAATACAATATTTACTGCATATTTTTTATTTAAAATATATCGGAGATTTTTGCGTTAGAGGCTATGCGGTGCTAACGAGCAGTTTTTTCTCACCGCTCACTAACCTGCAGCGCTGGTATTACAGGTTTTTACCAACCCGGCGTTATTAGGCAAGAAGCGTTGAGCAAAATTGTGCTCCTTATCGCACTTCAATACCAGCGCTGCTTAAGTCAGCGGTGAGCTGGTCGTACGTGCTCGTGCACGATTTCCCCATAGGAATCAACGGGGAGAACCGGCTGAGAAAAAGTCTAACACCTGCAAAAAAGCAGTGTAAATCTCAGTAACGCAGCCCCATTGATTGCTATGGGGAAATAAAATTTATGTTTACACCTAACACCCTAACATGAACCCTGAGTCTAAACACCCCTAATATTACACTTATTAACCCCTAATCTGCCACCCCCGACATCGCAGACACCTACATTATACTTATTAACCCCTAATCTGCCGCTCCGGACACCACCGCACCTACATTATATGTATTAACCCCTAATCTGCTGCCCCCAACATTGCAGACACCTACATTATATTTATTAACCCCTAATCTGCCGCCCCCAATGTCGCCGCAACCTACCTACATTTATTAACCCCTAATCTGCTGCCCCCAACGTCGCCGCCACTATACTAAATGTATTAACCCCTAAACCTAAGTCTAACCCTAACCCTAACACCCCCTATCTTAAATATAATTACAATAAATAAAAATTTAAATTAATATTATTACCTAAATAATTCCTATTTAAAACTAAATACTTACCTATAAAATAAACCCCAAGCTAGCTACAGTATAACTAATAGTTACATTGTAGCTATCTTAGGTTTATTTTTATTTTACAGGCAAGTTTGTATTATTATTATTATTATCAGGTATTTGTAGAGTGCCAACAGATTCCGCAGCGCTGATTTATTTTAACTAGGTAGAATAGTTATTAAATAGTTATTAACTATTTAATAACTACCTAGCTAAAATAAATACAAAAGTACCTGTAAAATAAAACCTAACCTAAGTTACAATAACACCTAACACTACACTATAATTAAATATATTTACTAAATTAAAAACAATTAAATAAATTAAATTAAATTAGCTAAAGTACAACCCCCCCCACTAAATTACAGAAAATAATAAACAAATTACAAGATATTTAAACTAATTACACCTAATCTAATAGCCCTATCAAAATACCCCCCCCCCCCAAAATAAAAAAAAACCTAGCCTAAACTAAACTAAACTATCAATAGCCCTTAAAAGGGCCCTTTGTGGGGCATTGCCCCAAAGTAATCAGCTCTTTTACTTGGAAAAAAAAATACAAACAACCTCCCCAACAGTAAAACCCACCACCCACACAACCAACCCCCCAAATAAAATACTAACTAAAAAAACCTAAGCTCCTCATTGCCCTGAAAAGGTCTTCATCCAACCGGGCCGAAGTCCTCAACGAAGCCGGGAGAAGTCTTCATCCATGCCGGGCGAAGTGGTCCTCCAGACGGGCAGAAGTCTTCATCCAGACAGCCTCTTCTGTCTTCATCCATCCAATGCGAAGCGGGTCCATCTTCAAGACATTCAACGCGGAGCATCCTCTTCATCCGGGGTCTTCTTACTGAATGAAGGTACCTTTAACCCCTTAACGACCAAGGACGTACGCCACACGTCCTCTAAAAAAATACACTTAATGACCGAGGACGTGTGGCGTACGTCCTTGGTCTGGAAAGCAGCTGGAAGCGATCCTGCTCGCTTCCAGCTGCTTTCCGGTTATTGCAGTGATGCCTCAACATCGAGGCATCCTGCAATAACCCCCCTTGGCCATCCAATGCAGAGAGAGCCACTCTGTGGCCCTCTCTGTACCGGACATCGATGGCCGGTTTCGTTGGTGGGTGGGAGCCAGTCTGGGAGGCGGGTGGGCGGCCATCGATGGGCCGTATGATGTGGCGGGGGGCAGGATCGTGGGCGGGAACGCCGGGTGCGCGCGCGTGCACGAGGGTGCGCGCGCGCGCGCGGGGGGGGGTAGGAAGCGGGTGGGAACCGCTACACTACAGAACATGTATGGGGGAAAAGTGGCAGTGATTGCCAAAAATATATATATATATATCGATCTAAGAGATCTGGGAGGGGTGGTGGGTTGGTCTTTTGGGGGGGGGCAAGCTACACTACAGAAAACTATTTTAAAAAAATAATAAAACAAGGTTTTACTATAAACTGGGTACTGGCAGACAGCTGCCAGTACCAAAGATGGCTACTAATAAGTTAGAGGGGGATGGGTAAAGAGCTGTTTGGGGGGTATCAGGGAGGTTGGGGGCTAAGGGGGGATCCTCCAGAGCAGCATATGTAAATATGCATTTTTTTTTATTTATGTTTTATCAAGGATAGCTTTTTTTTTTAGTACTGGCAGACTTTCTGCCAGTACTTAACATGGCGGGGACAATTGTGGGGTGGGGGAGGGAAGAGAGCTGTTTGGGAGGGATCAGGGGGTGTAATGTGTCAGGTGGGAGGCTGATCTCTACACTAAAGCTAAAATTAACCCTGCAAGCTCCCTACATGCTACCTAATTAACCCCTTCACTGCTAGCCATAATACACGTGTGATGCGCAGCGGCATTTAGCGGCCTTCTAATTACCAAAAAGCAACGCCAAAGCCATATATGTCTGCTATTTCTCAACAAAGGGGATCCCAGAGAAGCATTTACAACCATTTGTGCCATAATTGCACAAGCTGTTTGTAAATGATTTCAGTGAGAAACCTAAAATTGTGAAAAATTTTACTTTTTTTTTTATTTAATCGCATTTGGCGTTGAAATGGTGGCATGAAATATACCAAAATGGGCCTAGATCAATACTTAGGGTTGTCTACTACACTACAATAAAGCTAAAATTAACCCTACAAGCTCCCTACATGCTCCCTAATTAACCCCTTCATTGCTGGGCATAATACACGTGTGGTGCGCAGTGGCATTTAGCGGCCTTCTAATTACCAAAAAGCAACACCAAATCCATATATGTCTGCTATTTATGAAAAAAGGGGATTGCAGAGAAGCATTTACAACCATTTGTGCCATAATTGCACGAGCTGTTTGTAAATAAATTCAGTGAGAAACCTAAAGTTTGTAACAAAATGTGTGAAAAAGTGAACAATTTTTTTTATTTGATCGCATTTGGCGGTGAAATGGTGGCATGAAATATACCAAAATGGGCCTAGATCAATACTTTGGGATGTCTTCTAAAAAAAAATATATACATGTCAAGGGATATTCAGGGATTCCTGGAAGATATCAGTGTTCCAATGTAACTAGCGCTAAGTTTGAAAAAAAGTGGTTTGGAAATAGCAAAGTGCTTCTTGTATTTATTGCCCTATAACTTGCAAAAAAAAGCAAAGAACATGTAAACAGTTTCTAAACTCAGGACAAAATTTGGAAACTATTTAGCATGAGTGTTTTTTGGTGGTTGCAGATGTGTAACAGATTTTGGGGGTCAAAGTTAGAAAAAGTGTGTTTTTTTCCATTTTTTCCTCATATTTTATATTTTTTTTATAGTAAATTATAAGATATGATGAAAATAATGGTATCTTTAGAAAGTCCATTTAATGGCGAGAAAAACGGTATATAATATGTGTGGGTACAGTAAATGAGTAAGAGGAAAATTACAGCTAAACACAAACACTGCAGAAATGTAAAAATAGCCTTGGTCCCAAACGGACAGAAAATGGAAAAGTGCTCTGGTCACTAAGGGGTTAAGTGACGTCATCCAAGATGGCATCCCCTAGATTCCGATTTGCTGGTAGAATTCTATCAGCCAATCGGAATTAAGGTAGAAAAAATACTATTGGCTGATGCAATCAGCCAATAGGATTGAAGTTCAATCCTATTGACTGATCCAATCAGCCAATAGGATTGAGCTTGCATTCTATTGACTGTTCCAATCAGCCAATAGAATGCAAGCTCAATCCTATTGACTGATTGCATCAGCCAGTAGGATTTTTTCTACCTTAATTCCGATTGGCTGATAGAATTCTATCAGCGAATCTGAATCTAAGGGATGCCATCTTGGATGACATCACTTAAAGGAACCTTCATTCGTCGGGTAGTCGTCAGAAGAAGAGGATGCTCCGCATCGGATGTCTTGAAGATGGAGCCACTCCACGTCGGATGGATCAAGATAGGAGATGCCGTCTGGATGAAGACTTCTGCCCGTCTGGAGGACCACTTCGCCCGGCTTGGATGAAGACTTCTGCCGCTTCCTTGAGGATGGATGTCCGGTCTTCAGAACAGTAAGTCGATCTTCAGGGGGTTAGTGTTAGGTTTTTTTAAGGGTGTATTGGGTGGGTTTTATTTTTTAGATTAGGGTTTGGGCCGCAAAAGAGCTAACTGCCCTTTTAAGGGCAATGCCCATCCAAATGCCCTTTTCAGGGCAATGGGGAGCTTATGTTTTTATTTGGGGATTTGGTTGTGTGGGTGGTGGGTTTTACTGTTGGGGGGTGTTTGTATTTTTTTTTACAGGTAAAAGAGCTGATTACTTTGGGGCAATGCCCCGCAAAAGGCCCTTTTAAGGGCTATTGATAGTTTAGTTTTTGCTAGGGTTTTTTTTATTTTGGGGGGGCTTTTTTATTTTCATAGGGCTTTTAGATTATGTGTAATTAGTTTAAAGATCTGTAATTTGTTTTTTATTTTATGTAATTTAGTGTTTTTTTCTGTGATTTAGCTAATTTAATTTAATTTATGTAATTGTTTTTAATTTAGTTAATTTATTTAATTGTAGGGTTAGGTTAGGTGTTAGTGTAAATTAGGTTAGGTTTTATTTTACAGGTCAATTTGTATTTATTTTAGCTAGGTAGTTATTTAATAGTTCATAACTATTTAATAACTATTCTACCTAGTTAAAATAAATACAAACTTGCCTGTAAAATTAAAATAAACCCTAAGCCAGCTACAATGTAACTATTAGTTAGCTAAGCTAGCTTAGGGTTTATTTTATAGGTAAGTATTTAGTTTTAAATAGGAATAATTTAGTTAATGATAGGAATTTTATTTAGATTTCTTTAAATTATATTTAAGTTATGGGGTGTTAGGGTTAGGGTTAGACTTAGGTTTAGGGGTTAATACATTTAGAATAGTGGCGGCGACGTTGGGGGCGGCAGATTAGGGGTTAATAAAAATAATGTAGGTGGCGGCGATGTCCGGAGGGGCAGATTAGGGGTTAATAAGTATAATGTAGGTGGTGGCGATGTTAGGGGCGGCAGATTAGGGGTTAATAATATTTAACTAGTGTTTGCGAGGCGGGAGTGCGGCAGTTTAGGGGTTAATATGTTTATTATAGTTGTGGCGATGTCCGGAGTGGCAGATTTGGGGTTAAAAATTTAATTTTAGTGTTTGCGATGCGGGAGGGCCTCGGTTTAGGGGTTAATAGGTAGTTAATGGGTGTTAGTGTACTTTTTAGCACTTTAGTTATGAGTTTTATGCTACAGCGTTGTACCATAAAACTCATAACTACTGACTTTAGAATGCGTTAGGGATCTTGGAGGTAGAGGGTGTACCGCTTACTTTTTGGCCTCCCAGGACAGACTCGTAATACCGGCGCTATGGAAGTCCCATAGAAAAAAGACTTTACAAAGTTTACGTAAGTCGTTTTCCGGTAAGGCCAAAGAAGTGTGCGGTGCCCCTAAACCTGCAAGACTCGTAATAGCAGCCGTAGTGAAAAAGCAGCGTTAGGACCTGTTTATGCTGCTTTTTCAGCCTAACGCACAACTTGTAATCTAGCCGTATTTTTTTTTTGTTTCATATGCTTTTGAAATTACTATTGTTTGTGAGCCCTATTTTAATGTATGCATTACCTTTACATACATGAAATACTTGTTTGATAAGGTGCAAGCTGAAATCATTCCTTAACAATAACTGATTTCTGTATTAAAAAAAAGTCAAACCAATTACTCTATATGACAAAATACAAAATGTGCTGCACTAAATGTGTTGAGATTTATGGTGTACTATTTTTGCTATCAGCATGTACTGAATAATCTATCAGTTAATTATTGCTCTGATGTGTGCATTTTGAAACATAAGTGCATTTTACCCATATAACATTTTAGTTTTATAAAATTATGTCAAAAATCCTTGTAACATTTTTATACAAACAGGAATGGAGAGAAGCTTTTTTTTATCAGAAAACACATTTAGTTCTGTGTTTTGAATTAACACTAGTACGTAGATGGAAAATGGTACCCACTGGAGTTGATACTGATATTTTATATTACAGTTTTTTTTAATCTTTTTTTAACTGTTTCAAACTGCAGCTCTTCAAACGTTCTGGAATAGATTTGAAAAGAAGGTATCATCTACCTAGGAGGCAATGCAAGCTTTTACAAGGCAGTTCTAAAAGAATGGAATTAATCTCAGTGTCTAAAGATCAATCTAGCTAATAAAACATTCTAACTACTTACATATCAACAGAGAAGTAGGAAAAAATTCTAATAAATAATATTTATCTGCTTAAACATAATGCAATTTTTTTTCTTGTGTTTGTAATTTCTTGTGTAAGTAATTGTCTGTAGTTCAAACTAGTGCATAGTTTACTGACATAGTTTAAAGATGAAATGCTCTAATTCCTTAGAGAATGTATTTTTTAAGAATAGTGACCGTGCACTTCTATGTTTTACCCCCACAAAAATGTTAAATACACAGTAGAAGTATCGCTCTGAACCCACAGAGCACTGCTGGTCTACAGCAGAAACTGCCGCTGATATCTACAGCTGGCTAGTTACATTTCTCAGCTATGTGACTAGTGCTGCTGATTAAATCATCTGCATTTTCTGCTTGGGAACCACAGCTGATAAGTCTGTGCTGATAATAATACTAATAATAATAACAACCAGAAATTCAATTAACTATAACACTGCCCTGAAAACACTATGGGCTAGATTACAAGTGGAACTCTAAATATTGCTTTCGCACAAGCAATATTAGCACTCCACCGAATAATACCAGGGCACACTTATGTGCGCAAGTATTACAAGTTAAGCAGAATGCGAACGTGAGCTCTCGTTTGCATTGGTAGGAATCATTGCGCTCATAAGAGCACACTTCCATAGGCTCCAATGGGAGTCTCATTCTGATGCCGTCAGAGATGGCACAGAACATAAGCGCAGCAAAGGGGGTAAGTAGTGCAGTGATGGTAGCAATATTAAATATATATCTACAACAAAGGAGATAGAGGGCGCCACATAGTGCAGATCATACAACTCCACAGATGATAACAGTAGATATTAAGAATCTTACTCACAAAGTATAAAGCACTGATGTGCAATATAAGCGGTCCGGAACCAACCAGTCGTCCGGTAGACACAATGGAAATACAACTAATAGAATCCTCGTCTCACCAGGGAGAGTCCAGAGATGCCAAGATTATGTGCAGGTCCGTTCTACTCGGTGTTAGGGTAGGCATCTCTGGACTCTCCCTGGCGAGACGAGGATTCTATTGGTTGTATTTCCGTTGTGTCTACCGGATGACTGGTTGGTTCCGGACTGCTTATATTGCACATCAGTGCTTTATACTTTGTGAGTAAGATTCTTAATATCTACTGTTATCATCTGTGGAGTTGTATGATCTGCACTATGTGGCGCCCTCTATCTCCTTTGTTGTAGATCATCTTATCCTGTGCTGTGGAATGACACTCTAGAGGAGCTGCCTTCAGTCTTGGATCTGTGCCATTGAGACCATCAGGAATTATATTAGTAGGACTATTGTATCACTGAACATTATTAATTGGACTATTTGCCTGATCCACCTGTTTCACTTGGTTTATTCACTTATTTAGATAGGTGTATATATATATATGCTTATGAGTTAATGTGGTGGGATTGCTCCCCTATATATATATATACTGCCCTCTTATATATACACTGTGGTGAATTTTCATTTGCATACCATACCTAAATCAATAGGTTGCCCAGACTTGTAGGTTCATCATATGTGGATATAAGTTTATGAGTTGTTAATGTACTGTCCTTTTTTCATATTGTATTGATTGACTGTCCCACATTTGACGGTCCCCAGTGCATATATTGTATCACTCATCTATTTATTCACTTAGTCTCTATATATACTTTTAATTTGTTCATATTTATATCTAGTCTGTGTCTTGGCGCCTCTTACAAGTACCTATGTGGCTATTGTTGCCATCTGTGTACTATTTTGTCATATGTATATATATATATATATAGGAATCAAGAAAAATCAAAAGCGCTAAACCTATATAGAAATTATGTTTTATAACTGAGTTTGTGAGGCTCAATACTGCCCTGACGTGTGTATGTATTTGTATAGATAGGAATTCCTGATTTGTAATGTTACAGTATTTCTAGTACAAATAAATTCAGTGTACCATATACATTATACAATATACAACAAACTCTAATCCACCAAATTGAAATAGCGTGCTGCCTTGTAGTGACACAGTGTACCCCTGTCACTGTTAGAAATATTAGTTAAAGAGCAATCAATATAGGTTAAAAGGTGCTCTGCTATAGTTAGTCTTTCTGATACATTATTTTTTTCCCCCTTAATAGAGCTAAACAGTTCTTAAATAGTAACTGTAAGTTGTTCTTATTGGTTTCTTTTGTAGAAAGCTTCTTAATATTGTGTGTTGAAATAAAAAATTCCCGCTTACCAACTTAGACCTCTATCATATGAGGTAAGATATCAGCTCTGTATGTGTAAAATTGATTCAATCTTTCTTTCCCAGAATTGTGTCCTTACGAATTCTTAATCTACTTCTTATTCCATTAGTTTGGATGAGTCTTTACATTCAATGGTAACCCTGGACTCTCTGATGATCTTTCATGCGATGGTGGATTTATCCATTTCACTTGCAATTCTTTGTGTCCATGACAACAGACCACAAGTGTGCAGATTGTGGAAAGGTAGGGAAGTATTATGCTATGTGTGTTTTTTTCCTCCCTGCATAACTCTGGGAATCCTTGCCAACCGCTCTTCATACACCTGAGGAAAAAGATTCTCACCATCGCATGAAAGATCATAAGAGAGTTTAGGGTTACCATTGAATATAAAGAGGCCGAATTATCAAAGGTCTTGCGGACCTGATCTGACAGTGCGGATCAGGTCCACAAGACCTCGCTGAATGCGGAGAGCAATACTCACAAGAGCTGCTGGTGCCACGCCGCCCCCTGCAGATTTGTGGCCTATGGGCTGCCAGCAGGGAGGTGTCAATCAACCCGATCGTACTCGATCGGGTTGAATTTTGGCGATTCCTGTCCGCCTGCTCAGAGCACGCGGACAGGGTTATGGAGCAGCGGTCTTTAGATCGCTGCTTCATAACTGCTGTTTCTGGTGAGTCTGAAGAATCGCCAGAAACACGGGCCCTCAAGCTCCATTCGGGGCTTGATAAATGGGCCTCAAAGACTCAATCAAACTAATGGAATAAGAAGTAGATTAAGAATTTGTAAGGATACAATTCTGGGAAAGAAAGATTGAATCAACTTTACACATACAGAGCTGATATCTTACCTCATATGATTATTGAGGTCTAAGTTGGTAAGCGGGGATTTTTTATTTCAATACACAATATTAAGAAGCATTCTACAAAAGAAACCAATAAGAACAACTTACAGCTATTATTTAAGAACTGTTTAGCACTATTAAGGATTTTTTTTTCATGTATCAGAAAGACTAACTATAGCAGAGCGCCTTTTAACCTATATTGATTGCACTTTAACTAATATATATATACATATATATATATATATATATATATATACATATATATATATATATATATATATATATATATATATACATATATATATATGAAATATATGTATTTTGTAAATATATTCTGAAAAACAAGTCAGTATCTCTATTTTGACCGTTAACAAAGGTTGAACCCCACTAATGTTTATAGACTAACAGACTTAGTGGAACCATGTATGAATAACATTGAGATATTTGTGGATATTTATTCCAGTATTATAATGATAGGAATTGTACAGCTATGTTGGGGACCTTGAATATCATAATAACAAAGTATGAACAAAAACTTCACCATAAGCAAATTCACAAGCAACACAAGTTAATAGCTACATGTTAATTCTGATTTTATATATATATATATATATATATATATATATATATATATATATATATATATATATATATATATATATATATATATATATATATGTGTGTGTGTGTGTGTATGTGTACATGAATATGTAAGTAAATACTCATGATCAATTTTATGCCTATATTATATAGAACAGATACAGGTGATTAATATGCAATATCAAAATGGTGAATTTTCCCTGACAATTGTCCTGACAGTATGATTGTATACATATATATTTACTGGGACAACACAGTTTCCATAGACCGCAATATAAAGGCACTTTTCAGTGCCGTTTTTTTTCTAACACCCCACTCCTAACCTAGTACAGTTATTTTATTAAAAAATAAAAATACTACAAGTTTTTTAAATAAATCACACTAAACTGTATTTTGGGGGCATTTGGTGCACATTTATAAAATTAACCAGAGATCTGCTCTCTGGTTAATTTTATAATTGCTAATTGCTTCTGCGAGCAATAAATTAGCACAACACTAATCTAACCTAGCCCTATGTTTTCAGAAGTCACCATATAAGACTTATTTAAATAAACTAACTAGTTATTTAAGCATCTGTCATATAAAGTAATATTAACCCCTTAGTGACCAGAGCACTTTTCCATTTTCTGTCCGTTTGGGACCAAGGCTATTTTTACATTTTTGCGGTGTTTGTGTTTAGCTGTAATTTTCTTCTTACTCATTTACTGTACCCACACATATTATATACCGTTTTTCTCGCCATTAAATGGACTTTCTAAAGATACCATTATTTTCATCATATCTTATAATTTACTATAAAAAAAATGATAAAATATGAGGAAAAATGGAAAAAAACACACTTTTTCTAACTTTGACCCCCAAAATCTGTTACATATCTAAAACCACCAAAAAACACCCATGCTAAATAGTTTCTAAATTTTGTCCTGAGTTTAGAAATACCCAATGTTTACATGTTCTTTGCTTTTTTTGCAAGTTATAGGGCCATAAATACAAGTAGCACTTTGCTATTTCCAAACCATGTTTTTCCAAAATTAGCGCTAGTCACATTTAGAACACTGATATCTTTCAGGAATATCTGAATATCCCTTGACATTTATATATTTTTTTTTAGTAGACATCCCAAAGTATTGATCTAGGCCAATTTTGGTATATTTCATGCCACCATTTCACCGCCAAATGCGATCAAATACAAAAAATTGTTCACTTTTTCACAAATTTTTTCACAAACTTTAGGTTTCTCACTGAAATTATTTACAAACAACTTGTGCAATTATGGCATAAATGGTTGTAAATTCTTCTCTGGGATCCCCTTTGTTCATAAATAGCACACATATATGGCTTTGGCGTTGCTTTTTGGTAATTAGAAGGCCGCTAAATGCCACTGCGCACCACAAGTGTATCATGCCCAGCAGTTAAGGGGTTAATTAGGGAGCTTTTAGGGAACTTGTAGGGTTAATTTTAGCTTTAGTGTAGTGTAGTAGACAACCCCAAGTATTGATCTAGGCACATTTTGGTATATTTCATGCCACCATTTCACCGCCAAATGCGATCAAATTAAAAAAAACGTAAAATTTTTCACAATTTTAGGCTTCTCACTGAAATCATTTACAAACAGCTTGTGCAATTATGGCACAAATGGTTGTAAATGCTTGTCTGGGATCCCCTTTGTTCAGAAATAGCAGACATATATGACTTTGGCGTTGCTTTCTGGTAATTAGAAGGCCACTAAATCCTGTTGCGCCTCACACGTTGTCACACTGGTTTAGGAAATCTAAAATAAAGACACAGTATTTTGAACAGGTCAGGTGAATCACAACTGCTGAGATGGAAGGTGGCAACAATAGAGAGTGTATGTAGCAAGAAGATACTAAAAACCACAATAGTCACAGGATGTGTGAAGGCGGCTTTCCTGTATCAGCAGGCTGTAATTAATGTAAAGGAGGAGATTCGCTATGTTAACCCTATTGCAGGCTGAAAAGAGTGGCTACACTCTAGTCTGCAGTGAAAACATGAAACACACTTCCTCCGGTAAGATGTTAAATCAGAATACCCAAATTTATAAGACATTAATGGTCAGAATGAACGATGAGTAATGATATGAAGTTTCAGCAGGCTTTTGTAAGTAAAACATGGAGAATAACATATGAGAGTAGATATATGCGTAGGTTGGAACTATGTTAAATAAACAAAAGAACACTGACAAGAAGACATATGCATTTTGAGGATATTATAATGGTAAGCGTTATAGTGCTGGCAGATATCAAGGCTGAGAGTCAGAAGTAGTAACACTTACAGCGTAGTCGGAAGAGCAGGCTAGAGCTGAGTAGCGAGAGAGAGAGCAGCTGGCGTGTGACGTCACCGCGGTAGTTGCGGAGCTCCGTGGAAGTGCTGAGACAGGAGACAGGAGCGTCCAAGGTAATTGTAAGAAAACAATTCAAGTGGAGGTTAGTAAATCACAGGAGTTTCAGAGGAAACTGAAGGTTGCAAGTAAAAAGCAACAGCAGCAAAGTTCGTGACAAAACTTGAATCCAAAGAAAAAAATTGCTGGTAGCAAATTTGAGTGAGCAGAGTTCAGACAAAACTGGCTAGGCAATTGAAGTGTATATCAATACTAAGCAAAGAATGATTGAAACAGGTGTGCCTTAAATAGGGTGGAGACAGGTATGAGAAGCAGTGATCCTTAAAGGAACAGTACAACCAAGGATAGTGTATATGGCAGAGATGTATATCCTGACAGGATCCCCCCTTCTAAGAGCGACTCCGGAGCTCAGGGTCCAGGAGAGTCAGGATGCCGTTGATGAAAACGAGACACCAACCTGGGTGCGGAGATGTTAACAGAGGGTTCCCAGGAATCCTCATCAGGTGGGTAACCCTTCCAGCTTACGAGGTACTGTAAAACCCCATTCATCATGCGGGAATCTTTGATGGATTGAACCTCATATTCGATATCAGGGTCGACAGAAACCAGAGGAAGAGAAGAAGATGAGGCGGAACCCCTCACTGCCCGGTAAGGTTTCAGAAGGGAGACATGAAATGTCGGGTGGATTTTCATAGTAGGAGGTAGGTTGAGACGAACAGCATTGGCATTGACGATATGAGCTATGGGATAAGGACCAACAAAGAGTGGAGATAACTTCCTGCATGGAGTGTTCATACGTAAATGTTTTGTAGAAAGCCATACCAAGTCACCTACTTCATATTTTGGAGGAGCTGTCCTGCGTCTGTCGTAGTACCGTTTATAGAGCCTTTTTGCGTTTTCAATGGAGGATTCAATACGAGTGAAATTCGAGGAAATGCTTTGGGAAAGCTCAGCGATTGAAGGAGAAGAAGAATCTTGAGTAGGATACAATTGGAATGTTGGATGAAATCCGTAATTCGAGTAGAATGGAGTTTGATTAGTGGTGGCATGTAAGGTGTTGTTATAGCAAAATTCAGCGTATGGTAGTAAGCCCGCCCAAAGATGTTGTTCAGAGGAACAAAAAGACCTTAGGAATTGTTCCAGCCATTGGTTACAGCGTTCGGTCTGTCCATTTGACTGGGGATGGTATGCGGTTGTAAGCCGCCTGTCAATATGGAAGAGTTTGCAGAACTCTGACCAGAGTTTACTGGAGAATTGAGTGCCTCTGTCACTTAAAACGGTCTTTGGGAGGCCATGCAGCTTGATGACATTAGAAATAAGAAGCTGAACAGTTTCTATTGAGGTAGGTAGTTTATGGTACGGGATAAAATGACACATTTTTGTGAAAAGATCCACTACAACCATGATGGTGTTGTTCCTTGAGGAAAGAGGTAGGTCGACTATAAAATCGAGAGCAATTTCGGACCACGGTGTCTTAGGAGTAGGTAAAGGCAGTAAAAGTCCATATGGTGGTTGTTTATTCCTTTTTGATATGGTACAAATGCTGCAGGAGTGGACATGTTGGAATACATCGGCAGTCATATTTGGCCACCAATAACTCCTTTTCGCTAATTCCAGGGTCTTTTTTATACCAGGGTGACCAGCGAGTGGAGAGTCATGTAATGATTCCAGCAGAGGTAGACGGAGTATGGGAGGAATGTATAAACGGGAGCCATGATAATAACATCCATCGGACTTCAACTGCAGTTCCTGTAGTGGTTTTAAAGAATCCTTCTGTTGTTCGGTATGAATAATAGGCCTGGTGTCGTATGTGAAACAGAGGAAATTTTCCGAAGGAATTATACTTTGTTGAGATGGTTGTGAGATGGACTCAGGTGGTATGCGAGAAAGTGCATCAGCTTTCTGATTTTTTGTTGAAGGTCGATAGGTAATAAGGAAATTAAAACGTGAAAAAAACAAATTCCATCTAACTTGACGGGAGGTGAGTGTTCGGGAGGTTTTTAAATATTGAAGGTTACGGTGATCAGTATAGATGAGAGTAGGGTAGGTAGTACCCTCTAAAAGATGTCGCCAATGTTCCAGGGATAGTTTAATTGCAAGTAGTTCTTTATCCCCGATAGGATAGTTTTGTTCAGAGATGTTTAAGGTCCTGGAATAAAAACCGACAGGATGGAGAGGTTTATCTAGATTCTCCCGTTGTGATAGTACTGCTCCAATTGCGAAGTTGGATGCATCAACCTCTAAAATGAACTGAAGTTTTGGGTCAGGAAAACGTAGAATGGGTGCACTGGTGAATTTCTGTTTGAGTGTATCAAAAGCTGATTGACAGTCTTGAGTCCACTTGAATGGAATCTTGACTTTTGTGAGTGTGGTTAGAGGAGTTGCCAGTTTAGAAAAATCTTTGATAAACTTACGGTAGAAGTTTGCGAATCCCATAAAGGATTGAACCTGGCGTCTGGTCTTTGGGGTAGGCCAGTTCAGTACTGCTTCAATTTTTTTATTCTCCATAAAAATTCCTGAAGGGGATATTTCATATCCAAGGAAAGATATGGTCTGGGAATTGAAAACACATTTTTCAGCTTTTGCATAGAGGAAATTGCTTCTAAGCCGGGAAAGAACTTGCCTCACATGTAGAATGTGCTGTTCTAAAGTTTTTGAGTAGATGAGAATATCATCTAGGTATATGACTATGTTGACATCAAGGAGGTCTCTAAAAAGATCATTTATTAAGTGCTGAAAAGCAGCAGGCGCATTACACAACCCGAATGGCATGACTACGTACTCGAATAAACCATAACGGGTTCGGAACGCAGTCAGCCATTCGTCTCCTGATCTTATTCGGAGAAGGTTGTATGCACCCCTTAAATCCAATTTTGTAAAAAACTTAGCTCCCTCTAGTCTCTCAATAAGCTCTGGTATGAGGGGTAAAGGGTAGCGGTTTTTTACCGTAATTTTATTTAGCTGACGGTAATCGACTATAGGTCTAAGAGTGCCGTCTTTGTTTTTAACAAAAAATATTCCGGCCCCAGCCGGCGAGGTCGAGGGTCTGATGAACCCTTTTCTAAGGTTCTCTTCTAAATATGTCTTTAGGTGTTTTAGCTCAGTATGAGATAAGGGAAATATGTGCCCAATAGGGATCTCTGACCCAGGGAGTATGTCTATGGGGCAGTCGTATTTTCTATGCGGAGGCAGACTCTCTGCCTCCTTTTTGCTAAAAACATCAGAAAAATCGCTATAAACCTCTGGTATGGGTGGTATGTCCTGAGTGTCAGAAATTTGTAATACTGTACTGGGGAGACAAGTACTTTGGCAGTATGATGAATTGTAATTAAGTGTGGAATTGGACCAGTCTATCTGTGGGTTGTGTGTATGCAACCATTGCATCCCCAAAACCACCTGAGAGACCGGGCAATTTATTACATCGAAAGAGACATATTCTCTATGCTGATCATGAGAGACCACAAGTAGGGGTATGGTATGAAATTCAACAGGCCCAGAAGAAATATTTTTTCCATCTATCCCTCTCAAATAAACAGGAGACTGTTTCTGCATCAGTGGTATTTTATTTACAGTGCAAAATTCCTTATCTATATAGGAAGCCGTGGCACCAGAATCAATTATCGCTGTGGCGTGAAGACGAAGTTGTTCCCACTGTAACAGAAGAGGGATTTTTATGTAAGTAACTGAACTCTGTTGAGTAGTACAACAATAAAAGTCTGTTAAGGTCTTACCCTTGTTTTGTTTTAGGAGGGAAGGGCAGTCTTTCACAGTGTGTTCGTCAGAGCCACAGTACAGGCATAGATTATTGGAACGACGTCTGAGCTTCTCTTGAGGAGATAAAGGTCCTTTGATGAAGGCAATGTCCATGGGTTCAGGAGTGTTTTTGTGTAGGGAAGAGGCATGTGTGGGGTAGGAAGTTTTCCTAGGGTTAGAGTCATGCCCAGTCTTTTCTTGGTACCTTTCCCTGAGGCGCCTATCTATTGTAATACTAAGTGACATGAGCTCTTCTAAGGTATCTGGGATATCTGTCCGAGACAACTCGTCTTTTATTCCCTCAGAGAGGCCGAGTCTGAACTGGTTCCTAAGGGACAGATTGTTCCATTGAGAGTCCTTTGCCCATTTTTTAAATTCTGTGATGTAGTCTTCGACTACCCTCTTCTTTTGTTTAAGGCCACGCATGGCGTTTTCAGCTGTAAGCTGTTTATATGGATCCTGATACAATTGATCCATTGAGACAAAAAAATTATCCAAAGAATTCAATATCTCTTCATTATTCTCAAAGTAAGTGTTTGCCCATGTACGGGGTTCACCTCTAAGGTAAGATATGGTCGTGAGTACTCTAATCCTATCATTTGGGTAGGTATGAGGTCTTAAAGCAAACAATAACAGGCATGCATTTTTAAACTCTCTGTAGAGAGTCCTGTCTCCATGGAAACAATCTGGAGGACTAACCTGGGGTTCATATATATGTGTTCTTTTGTCTACTACATCCCTAATGTATGCTTTAAGGTTATCATTCTCCACTTTTAATGCGTTTAAACCATTTGTTAACAAATCTACTCTTTGTGTTAATGCCTGCATGTGAGTGTTAATCTCAGCTGGATCCATAGGTTTTAAAAGGCTTAGTATTCTGTCACACTGGTTTAGGAAATCTAAAATAAAGACACAGTATTTTGAACAGGTCAGGTGAATCACAACTGCTGAGATGGAAGGTGGCAACAATAGAGAGTGTATGTAGCAAGAAGATACTAAAAACCACAATAGTCACAGGATGTGTGAAGGCGGCTTTCCTGTATCAGCAGGCTGTAATTAATGTAAAGGAGGAGATTCGCTATGTTAACCCTATTGCAGGCTGAAAAGAGTGGCTACACTCTAGTCTGCAGTGAAAACATGAAACACACTTCCTCCGGTAAGATGTTAAATCAGAATACCCAAATTTATAAGACATTAATGGTCAGAATGAACGATGAGTAATGATATGAAGTTTCAGCAGGCTTTTGTAAGTAAAACATGGAGAATAACATATGAGAGTAGATATATGCGTAGGTTGGAACTATGTTAAATAAACAAAAGAACACTGACAAGAAGACATATGCATTTTGAGGATATTATAATGGTAAGCGTTATAGTGCTGGCAGATATCAAGGCTGAGAGTCAGAAGTAGTAACACTTACAGCGTAGTCGGAAGAGCAGGCTAGAGCTGAGTAGCGAGAGAGAGAGCAGCTGGCGTGTGACGTCACCGCGGGTAGTTGCGGAGCTCCGTGGAAGTGCTGAGACAGGAGACAGGAGCGTCCAAGGTAATTGTAAGAAAACAATTCAAGTGGAGGTTAGTAAATCACAGGAGTTTCAGAGGAAACTGAAGGTTGCAAGTAAAAAGCAACAGCAGCAAAGTTCGTGACAAAACTTGAATCCAAAGAAAAAAATTGCTGGTAGCAAATTTGAGTGAGCAGAGTTCAGACAAAACTGGCTAGGCAATTGAAGTGTATATCAATACTAAGCAAAGAATGATTGAAACAGGTGTGCCTTAAATAGGGTGGAGACAGGTATGAGAAGCAGTGATCCTTAAAGGAACAGTACAACCAAGGATAGTGTATATGGCAGAGATGTATATCCTGACACACGTGTATTATGGCTAGCAGTGAAAGGGTTAATTAGGGAGTTTGTAGTGAGCTTGCAGGGTTAATTTTAGCTTTAGTGTAGAGATCAGCCTCCCATCTGACACATCCCACCCCCTGATCCCTCCCAAACAGCTCCCTTCCCTCCCCCACCCCACAATTGTCCCCGCCATCTTAAGTACTGGCAGAAAGTCTGCCAGTACTAAAATAAAAGGGTTTTAAAAAAAAAATTAAAATTTTTTTTTAGCATATTTACATATGCTACTGTGTAGGATCCCCCCCTTAGCCCCCAACCTCCCTGATCCCCCCCAAAACCGCTCTCTAACCCTCCCCTCTGCCTTATTGGGGGCCATCTTGGGTACTGGCAGCTGTCTGCCAGTACCCAGTTTACAATAAAAAGTGTTTTTTTTTCTCTTTTTTTTTTTTTTTTCTGTAGTGTAGCTTCCCCCCCCCCCCCCACCCAGACACCCCCCCCACCCAGACAAACCCCCACCACTTTGCTGATTATTTTATTTTTCGATTTTTTTAATCTTTTTTATTTGCACATTTTCTGCAGTGTAGCGGTTCCCACCCGCTCCCTCCCCGTGCACGCGCCCGCCCCCACCCTCCCGTGCACGCGCGCGCGCCCGTGCGCGCCCCCAGCCACCCCCGCCCACGATCCCGCCCCCCTTCACTTCCACAGGGCCATCGATGGCCGCCACCCGCCTCCCGGTCCGGCTCCCACCCACCAACGCAGGTAGCCACCGATCTCCGGTGCAGAGAGGGCCACAGAGTGGCTCTCTCTGCACCGGATTACTTAAAAAGGTTATTGCAGGATGCCTCCATATCGAGGCATCACTGCAATAACCGGAAAGCAGCTGGAAGCGAGCAGGATCGCTTCCAGCTGCTTTCCACACTGAGGACGTGCAGGGTACGTTCTCAGGCATTAACTGCCTTTTTTCTGAGGACGTACCCTGCACGTCCTCAGTCGTTAAGGGGTTAAACCATCATTTATTTACCAAGCAAAATCCATTTCAAAATCAATTTCTTCTAAGACTGCAGCTTCAGTATACTGCACAACCCCAAATGAAACAGAGTGAACAGCTTACCTGTGGCAATACAGTATAATGTCACTGCCTTGTGTTTGTGTTTGGGAATTAGTGTAGTGACACATTTATATATGATATATACCATGTGTCTTCAAGAAAGATATCAGCAGGGACACATAGATAGATGCACAATTGCACATTTATCATTACCTCTAATTAGAAACATCATAAAGATGTCTATGGAGAGTTTGTATTTATTTTACAAGCTTATCTCATTAATAATTATGCATTAAGTTCCTAAGGTAATTCAGTTTTGCATCTCACCTAATAACCTAGGGTTCCCTGTTATTATTGTACATAAATCCTTAAAGGGACACAACCCAATTTTTTTATTTTGTGATTCAGATAGAGCATGCAATTCTAAGCAACTTCTTAATTTACTCCTATTATCAATTTTTCTTCGTTCTCTTGCTATCTTTATTTGAAAAAGAAGCCATCTAAGCTAAGGAGCCAGCCAATTTGTGGTTCAGACCATGTCCAATCAGCAAGGACAACCCAGGTTGTTCACCAAAAACGGGCCGGCATCTAAACTCTATCTGAATCACAAAAGAAAAAAATTTGGGTTCAGTGTCCCTTTAAGATATGCATTGCCATGTAATGAATTCTAATAGGCCAAATGGCTAGCTCACCTGTACACAGGGCTTTCCCATTAGATAGTGAAGAGATGTAGACAGTTGCCTTTTAAAGGGACATAGTATTGCAAATTTTATGTCCTCTTAATATGTTCTAAATGGCTTGTTATACCAGCTGCATTGTATTAAATATATAAAAAAAATACTCTTTTAGGTTTATTTTTGCAATTAAAAGTCAGTTTTACACATTGACATGACCACCCACAAAGAACATTTCAATACCTCAGTAGTTGTGCATCGAGAGACATGATTTGAGACAAGTTGATCTTTTATTCCTCAAAGGCTCAACACATTTGTATGATGGTGGTTCATGTGAGCAAATTTCAGCTTTTTCACATTTAAAAAAATTCCTAAAGAAGCAATGTTCAATACATTTAAAGGGACAGTCAGCTCCAAAAATGTTATTTTTTAAAAAGATAGATAATCCCTTTATTACCCATTACCCAGTTTTTCACAGCCAGCATGGTTAATTAATATACTTTTTAGCCTCTGTGATTACCTTGTATCTAAGCCTCATTTGACAGCCTGCTGATCACATTACAATTTATTTATTATCTATTGACTTGCATTTTATCCAATTACTGCTGTGTCATCCACAACTCTACAGAAGAGAGCACAATGTTATCTATATGCCCACATGAACTAGCAGTCTCTTGTTGTGAAAAGCTAAGAGCAAGTTTTGCACCATCTTATGCACTGGAAATGTCCCAGCATTAACCTGATTAATACTTTCTCCACCCATAACATCTATTGCAAGATGCACTAATTTAACACTTAAATGATGGTATTAATATTATTATTATTATCAGATTCTGCAGCGCTATGAAACCTAGTCTAGCAGCATCTACCCTCAGCACAACTGCCTAAACTAATTTACCTCTTAACCATCAACTTCTGACTTAATTAGTACCTCCCTGTGACCAACCTATCATAAATACCCTACCATTAAGGTTTTATTTTTCTCCAAACAACATACTCATTCATCTCTCTGTTACACAACCACTGCAAAAAGCTACTACACATTGGTCCCCCACTTTCACAACAAAACCATCACAACAATTATCCCCTAAGGTTCTCAACCCAAGACACTACCACTCTAATACTTACACCCACCTAAAAGATGGAATAACAAAACACTCCCTACAATATTTTCTATGCGCGGTGTAAATCTTAAATGTGCACTCTTATTACAGGTATAAAGTAAATGTGATCGCTACAACACAATCACATTTTATGAGTAAACTGTTTGGGCTTAGAAACAAGTTGCACTAAACACAAAAAAAAAAGAAAAAAAAAAAAGTTAACTTCTAGCAATGTTAACGCTCGAGTGGGGGTGGTAATTACTGCTCCACTTGTTATCTAGACCCTTATGTGTTTCCCTACATTCTTGCTGCATGCAATGACTATCAAAGTTAACCTCCTCAAAAAGAATTTTTTCAAAATTTAGATTTAATAAATGCCTTGGTTTTTTTTTTGGTTTTTTTACTTTGCTTTAGATCAATTGTGGTTAGTGGAGGTAACAGACTCTTGTTACTGCAAACACTCTTAAGAAGTACCCATTATTTATTGACATGGGAATAAATAATAGGTAAAAAAATAAAATAAAAAATACACAACACTGTGTTATGCACTGTTACAATTTGATATAGGAAGAGTGTACTTTGTTCTTCGTTGACCCTCAAAAAGAAAACAAATGCCCATAGTGTAGATAATAAATATACATGCTGTATCAAAACAGTACTCACACTGATGAGACCTATAGCTCTAAGTCAGGGGTGTCCAAACTTTGCTCTCCAGAGGTTTTGGAACTACATTTTCGATGATGCTCAGCCAGCATTTTATCTAGCTGAGCATCATGGGAAATGTAGTTCCAAACCCTCTGGAGAGCAAAGTTTGGACACCCCTGCTCTAAGTTATGTGCTCAATAAAGGAATCAGTCGCCTTGGTGTTCCAGCGGATTCCAATTTATTCAAATACAAACTTGTACAAATTTAAACATATAAATGTATAAAACCAAACAGTCATTCTTTAACTGTCCAGTAATGTTCCTCACTGTGATTTCAGTCCCAGTGCCTGGAATACACTTAGGGCCCGAGTAAGTGGAGTGTGTCAGATTGTGCTCGTACTATGAAAGTAAACTGTTTTTGCTCTCACGCTAACCCAACGCACATAAAAAGCCAAACTTAGAATCCCACACGCTCGATTACCTATACCCCTATAGAAGCCAATGGCTTAGAATCCTGCACGCTCGATAACCTATTCCCCTATAGAAGCCAATGACTTAGAATCCCGCATGCTCGATAACCTATTCCCCTATAGAAGCCAATGGCTTAGAATCCCGCACGCTCGATAACCTATTCCACTATAGAAGCCAATGGCTTAGAATCCCGCACGCTCGATAACCTATTCCCCTATAGAAGCCAATGACTTAGAATCCCGCATGCTCGATAACCTATTCCCCTATAGAAGCCAATGGCTTAGAATCCTGCACGCTCGATAACCTATTTCCCTATAGAAGCCAATGACTTAGAATCCTGCACGCTCGATAACCTATTCCCCTATAGAAGCCAATGGAGAAAAAAAAAACTAACACCCTACTCGTGCACAAACCCGATCGCATGTTCTCAAGTGTACTAACCCAACATGAAAATATGAATATTCCACGTTGCAATGTTCTTCACATAGAAGATTATGTTCTATTAATTCATAAATACAAATTTATCTTTCTCCCTCTTTCTATATATATATATATATATATATATATATATATATATATATATATATATATATATATATATATATATATATATATATATTTCGCAATACACATAGAACATGCTCTGCTATGTGCAGAACTTTGGAATATGAAATATTTACAGAAATACACACTTTAACACTTTACTAAGTATGAATATTGCATCCATATGTTTTAACATCTTTTTATCTACTTAAAGGGACAGTTCACACCAGAATTTTTATTGTTTTAAAAGATAGATAATCCCTTTATTACCCATTTCCTAGTTTTGCATAACCAACACAGTTATATGAATACACTTTTTACCTCTGTGATTGTCTTGTATCTAAGCCTCTGCAGACTGCCCTCTTATCTCAGTTCTTTTGACAGACTTGCTTTTTATGAAAAAAGAAAGATTGTGGGAGGCACTCAAATGACAGTCTGCTACTATCTCCTATATTGTTCTTAAAAGGATAAATACATTGGTCATATATTATATATATATAGTTTAGGTAGAAAAGGGAAGGAACTATGTTCCTTAAAACATATGGGCCTAAAATATTTTCTAAAAAGCAACTTTCAACATTTAGTTAAAACGTAAGAGTCTTCAACAAAGGTTTTAAATACATAAATAAATTTATTAAACACTGTAAAATCACACAATTGGTTATCTCCCTATAATTCTAAGACACCGGTGTCTCAACTTCAGCTTGATATTTCATATAGAAACAATTTATGCAAATAAACTCAGTTGATACAAATAATCTCAGTTTGCAGACATATATTAAATAAAATAATCAATTGGTAATCCGATACTTATATATAAAAGAAACAGAGAATAAGATAGTAGTTTAAAAGAAGGATATACAGTGCACTTTGGCGTATATTCAATCAGAAACAGTTCAACCAATAAAGTTTTCTTTTTTACTTTATCCGAAATTAATTAGAAACCTTTATTTCCACAAATTCATGTTTTGTTTAAAATTCATGCAGTCATAATTCCTAGTTTCTGTATGTTCCACTGTTATAAGTCAGTATACCGGATAAAAGTTTTAGTATATTGATTAATATTTATACAATGTTCCAAGTGAAAAAATGGTCAATACTTTGTCACTTTATATGCGGTTAAAATACCTGCTGGTCTCCGGTCAGATGGAGAGTTCTTTTCCTTAATGTTTTGATGCCGCTTCTCAGCGGTTCACCGAGTTACAGGCTGTTGATGTTTGGTTGCCAAGAACCGTTAGACTCACCAATCATCTCCTCAGAATGTATAGTGCGCGCACTGTTTGAATCCGGTTTGCTGAACTCCTATCGCATTACTGGCAGTTTCCCCACACAATATCCTTTTTTTCTTTATCTTTAAGTGTGAAGCCGGTATTGCGGTTATGGGAGCAATCGGAACAATTTCCAAAGCACTCTTCCAGTTATCTTTCATCAAATGGAAACAAATAGATAAAATTTCCAATAATTTGGCTGTTTCATCTGTTTTTGAAGCTCAGGTGCAGATCAACGCGTGTCGGCTCTCTCGGAGCCTTTGTCAAGATACTTAGTTACCTCAGCTCCTCCTTTATTTAAAGGAAAATTTCATTAACTCTTTGTTGTAAATTAAATTGGTTAAAGTGAAAAGGCTTGCTAATTTGAAATAAAACAGCTTAATACATAGGATCCCAAATTCTCTGTTTCATTCATGTTCTTTTAAAACATATATTAGTTTGTACTGTTTGTCTGCAAGTTTAACAAATTGGTAATTTATACATATGACATTCATTCATTTAGCATTGCATATTTCAATCAGTATTCTTATATAAAGGAAATCTCTTAATATAAAATTTTTTCCTTAAAACATTTTATTTATTTCCTCGAAAGGTTCTTTCAAAAATATTTATAGCACATAAGGTCGGAGTGAAAAATTTTTTGGATAAAAAACTTTTATTCTGAGCAATAATAATTTTTTTGGGGCTAATAAAAATATATATATATAAAAAAATCAGTTCTATAATAAATGCTATTAGACGTGTATGTATTTTATAAAAAACCTGTTAATTCATCAAATTCATTTTTATAATAGGATTATATTTTAGATTACATATGCTAGTTTTTATAAAGTATTGAACCAGTTATTAATATAAGAGGTCTTTGTTGAGTACATTGTTTTAAATATTAGAATAAGTGATTCAGGTCCAGTTCACTATTAAGACCTGTGGGGGATAGTGAACCAAAGTTGTATATTAATTCAGCTTCTGCACGTAATAGTTTCTTCTCCAAATCACCCCTCCTTCCGTCTTGTGTTACTTTTTTAATTCCCCAGTATCTCATGCTATTTATATTCCCATGGTGTACCTCAGAAAAGTGCCTATAGAGTGTGGTGCCTTGTCTACCATGTTCAATGCAGAGTATGTGTTCCCTAATACGATCCTTTCATTTTCTACTTGTTTGGCCTAAGTAAATTAGATCACATTCGCATTTTATGAGATAAATAACGTTCAAATCTGTACAGCGTATAATTCCTTTAATTTTAAAATCTTTCCCTGTTTTTGGTGATCTAATCTGTTTTAGTTTATTACTGTATTTACAGGATTTGCAAAAATGCCAGGGATAGAAGTCTTCTATTTTGTTTCCCTCAAGATCTCTAACCCCTTGGTCAAACATTAGGGTGTTCTTCTTTTTAAATTCACTTAGGGCCAATATATTTTTTAGATTCTGTGCTTTTTTATATAAAAATCGAGGTTTTCTACTTAGACTAGGACCTAACAATGGATCTTTTAAAAGAAGATGCCAATAATTATTCACTATTTTTTTAAAAAGTTCATGTTGTGATGAGTAGGTGGTAATAAGGGGTATATTCAAATCTTTATTTTTACCTAATCCTTTATCTTTATATCTCTTCTTAAGTAATGTTTTTCTATCCACATCTTTGATTTCTTCTGATTTTTTTTCAATTTTATCTTTATCATAACCTTTCTATGTGAATCTATTTATAAGAATCTTTGATTGTTTCTCATACTCATCTATTTCAGTGCAATTCTTCCTAATCCTCAAGAGTTGACCTTTTGGTATATTCTTATTCCAGGTCTCATGATGGCAGCTTTTAGAATCAATGTAATTATTGGCATCAATTTTCTTAAAGTATGTTCTTGTTTTTATCTGGCCATTAACTATTTCTACTTCTATATCTAGGAAGCTAATTTTCTTAAAACTGTACTCATGCGTAAAATTTAACCCAAAATTATTCATATTAAGATCTTCTATAAATAAATTCAATAGATCCACATCTCCCTTCCAGATAAAAAACATATCATCAATGAAACGCCTATAGAGCACAAGGTTCGCACCCCACGGTGAGTTATCCACCATTTGATCTTCAAATCTCCCCATAAACAAATTTGCATAACTGGGTGTGAACCTTGTGCCCAGAGCCGTTCCCTTGATCTGTAAAAAATATTTATCTTCAAATTTAAAATAATTCTTATTTAAGATAAAACTGATACATTCTAGGATAAAATTTTGTTGTTCCTCTGACATATTTACATCTTGGTTTAAATAATATTCTACAGCCCTCAGTCCTATATCATGTTCTATATTGGTATACAGGGCACTTACATCACACGTTACCAGAATCATATTTTCATGCCACTCAACTGTATCTAAAATATTCAAAAAATGTGTGGAATCAGACAAGTAGGAGGGTAAATTCTTTACATAACCCTGTAGAAAATAGTCAATATATTGCGAGAGATTGGAAGTTATTGATTGAATTCCTGATATTATAGGCCAACCTGGTAATGTGGTTATTAATGATAATAGAAGTGTCAATCCATTTGGAAACAATAATGATAATAATAATAGAGGGGAATATACAAGAAACCCATCTAGACAAATGGAGAGAGAGGTGGAAAATAGGAGAGTTGATAGGGGACATAATTATAACAGAGAAAGCCAAAGACAACCCAATTCCTGGGAAAAAACTTATGAGAAACAATATGAGCAAGGATATCGTGAACCCTATAGGAACTTTAGGACACAAAGGAACAATAGAAGGGACTATAGACAAGAACAGAGAAATTATAATGATGAGATGAAACCATATAGAAGGGGACCTAGTGAATATGGATATAATAGACATTGGATTTATAGAGGAGGTCAAAACTATAGGGGGTGGTACAATGAAAATGATAATTATAGAAGACATAAGCCACAATCTGATATGAGGGAAGAAAAAAGACAGGTAGAATGGAGAGTACCAGTACAAAACAGATATGACGTTTTAGAATATGAGAATATTGAAATTGAACCTCTAACTCCACAACCAGGTACCTCAAGGGATTTTTTAGAGATAGGCAGAGACAGATCCCATGACCCACCGAGAGTAAAAAGGAGAAGAGAGGGCACAGAGGGAGAAGAAAGAGAAAAGGGAATCTTCAATATTAGTAATATATCTCTTACCTCAGAGGAAGAAAAAATATTGAATAAAGGACTATCCTTTGCTCCATCCACAAGGATGAACAAATTTGAACATTTAACCCCTTGAGTGCTAGCACTCTCCCACCTTGAGGGAGATCTGGGGGCTCCCACCCACTCCTACACTGGTGATCGGGCCTGTATAGTGACAGGCATCGCCGTAGCTTCACGTTATGCGCGGTGATGTCACGCGCAATGACGTGATGACATAACCGCGCAACTTTATTTAAACTTAACAATGTTAACTATAGGAAAAGGGGGCATGTGTATCTCAGGCATCTAAGCAGCTACAGACCCCCAAGACCCACCGTTGGAAAGGTAATCACCTAACCTTTCAAACAGTATAAGTTTTGGAAAAAAAAAAGTTTAAAAAATAAATAAATAAAAAAAAAACCATTTGAACAGCTTAGCACCCAGGTTGGAAAGTGCTTAGCACTCAAAGAGTTAATAAACATAAATCAATTCGTCCGGAAACTTACCTTAAAGAAATATTTTTTAAAAAATCCCATTGTAAAAAATACTGCGAATAATGAGCACCAAGAGAATCTTACAATTATGAAAAACTATATCCATACAGACTTTAAAAGTAAATCCACTTTCTTTCCAAGTCACGAGAAAGGTAATTTTGTCGAATCGTTTGAAAAATTGGTGAAACAGGAATTAGATAAATTAGAGATAACACAGTGTAAAAATATGAACTGGAACCTATCACTTAAAGAAAAAGAAGTTTTAAAAAACATACAGAGTAGAAGTGATATAGTGATCAAGCAAGCGGATAAAGGTGGAGGGGTGGTCATTATGAATTAAACTTACTACCTAGAGGAAGCGTATAGGTTATTGGGGGACACAGCTACTTATAAAAAACTTCATAATGACCATGGTGACAAATACATAAAACAAATAGAGATATTACTTAAAGATGCATTATCTATGGATTTGATTAATGATTCTGAATTTAAATTTCTGTTGATCAAGAGTTTTAGAACTCCTATTTTTTATTTTCCTCCTAAAATTCACAAGTGCCTAGAGAGACCACCAGGTCGGCCTATAATATCAGGAATTAAATCAATAACTTCCAATCTCTCGCAATATATTGACTATTTTCTACAGGGTTATGTAAAGAATTTACCCTCCTACTTGTCTGATTCCACACATTTTTTGAATATTTTAGATACAGTTGAGTGGCATGAAAATATGATTCTGGTAACGTGTGATGTAAGTGCCCTGTATACCAATATAGAAAATGATATAGGACTGAGGGCTGTAGAATATTATTTAAACCAAGATGTAAATATGTCAGAGGAACAACGAAATTTTATCCTAGAATGTATCAGTTTTATCTTAAATAAGAATTATTTTAAATTTGAAGATAAATATTTTTTACAGATCAAGGGAACGGCTCTGGGCACAAGGTTCACACCCAGTTATGCAAATTTGTTTATGGGGAGATTTGAAGATCAAATGGTGGATAACTCACCATGGGGTGCGAACCTTGTGCTCTATAGGCGTTTCATTGATGATATGTTTTTTATCTGGAAGGGAGATGTGGAACTATTAAATTTATTTATAGAAGATCTTAATATGAATAATTTTGGGTTAAATTTTACGCATGAGTACAGTTTTAAGAAAATTAGCTTCCTAGATATAGAAGTAGAAATAGTTAATGGCCAGATAAAAACAAGAACATACTTTAAGAAAATTGATGCCAATAATTACATTGATTCTAAAAGCTGCCATCATGAGACCTGGAATAAGAATATACCAAAAGGTCAACTCTTGAGGATTAGGAAGAATTGCACTGAAATAGATGAGTATGAGAAACAATCAAAGATTCTGATAAATAGATTCACACAGAAAGGTTATGATAAAGATAAAATTGAAAAAATATCAGAAGAAATCAAAGATGTGGATAGAAAAACATTACTTAAGAAGAGATATAAAGATAAAGGATTAGGTAAAAATAAAGATTTGAATATACCCCTTATTACCACCTACTCATCACAACATGAACTTTTTTAAAAAATAGTGAATAAACATTGGCATCTTGTTTTAAAATATCCATTGTTAGGTCCTAGTCTAAGTAGAAAACCTTGATTTTTATATAAAAAAGCACAGAATCTAAAAAATATATTGGCCCTAAGTGAATTTAAAAAGAAGAACACCCTAATGTTTGACCAAGGGGTAAGAGATCTTGAGGGAAACAAAATAGAAGGCTTCTATCCCTGGCATTTTTGCAAATCCTGTAAATACAGTAATAAACTAAAACAGATTAGATCACCAAAAACAGGGAAAGATTTTAAAATTAAAGGAATTATACGCTGTACAGATTTGAACGTTATTTATCTCATAAAATGCGAATGAAAGGATCGTATTAGGGAACACATACTCTGCATTGAACATGGTAGACAAGGCACCACACTCTATAGGCACTTTTCTGAGGTACACCATGGGAATATAAATAGCATGAGATACTGGGGAATTAAAAAAGTAACACAAGACGGAAGGAGGGGTGATTTGGAGAAGAAACTATTACGTGCAGAAGCTGAATTAATATACAACTTTGGTTCACTATCCCCCACAGGTCTTAATAGTGAACTGGACCTGAATCACTTATTCTAATATTTAAAACAATGTACTCAACAAAGACCTCTTATATTAATAACTGATTCAATACTTTATAAAAACTAGCATATGTAATCTAAAATATAATCCTATTATAAAAATGAATTTGATGAATTAACAGGTTTTTTAAAAAATACATACACGTCTAATAGCATTTATTATAGAACGGATTTTAATAATATTTAAACTCACTGTTCCTTATAGAGTAAGAGATTTTTAATATGAAATAATTGTAGATACGTATATATATATATATTTTTTTTTTAATATATTTTTTATATATATTTTTATTATCCCCAAAAAATGTATTATTGCTCAGAATAAAAGTTTTTTATCCAAAAAATTTTTCACTCCGACCTTATGTGCTATAAATATTTTTTGAAAAAGATTTTTTTCTTTTTTGAAAGAACCTTTCGAGGAAATAAATAAAATGTTTTAAGGAAAAGTTTTTATATTAAGAGGTTTCCTTTATATAAGAATACTGATTGAAATATGCAACACTAAATAAATGAATGTTATATGTATAAAGTACCAATTTGTTAAACTTGCAGACAAACAGTACAAACTAATATATGTTTTAAAAGAACATGAATGAAACAGAGAATTTGGGATCCTATGTATTAAGCTGTTTTATTTCAAATTAGCAAGCCTTTTCACTTTAACCAATTTAATTTACAACAAAGGGTTAATGAAATTTTCCTTTAAATAAAGGAGGAGCTGAGGTAACTAACGCCTAGATTTAGAGTTGGGCGGTAGCCGTGAAAACCAGCGTTAGAGGCTACTAACGCTGGTTTTTACCGCCCTCTGGTATTTGGAGTCAGTCAGCAAAGGGTCTAACGCTCACTTTCCAGCCGTGACTTTTCCATACCGCAGATCCCCTTACGTCAATTGCGTATCCTATCTTTTCAATGGGATCTTTCTAACGTCGGTATTTAGAGTCGTGGCTGAAGTGAGCGTTAGAAATCTAACGACCAAACTCCAGCCGCAGAAAAAAGTCAGTAGTTAAGAGCTTTCTGGGCTAACGCCGGTTTATAAAGCTCTTAACTACTGTGCTCTAAAGTACACTAACACCCATAAACTACCTATGTACCCCTAAACCGAGGTCCCCCCACATCGCCGCCACTGATCGGAACAGCCAATAGAATGTGAGCTCAATCTGATTGGCTGATCGGATCAGCCAATCGGATTGAACTTGATTCCGATTGGCTGATTCCATCAGCCAATCAGAATTTTCCTACCTTAATTCGAGGGACGCCATCTTGGATGACGTCCCTTAAAGGAACCTTCATTCTTCAGTTGGACGTCGGAAGGAGAAGATTGATCCGCGCTGGAGGTCTTCACGATGGAGCCGTTCCTCATCGGATGAAGATAGAAGATTCCGCTTGGATCAAGATGGTTGCCGGTCCGGATCGCCTCTTCTTCCCGGATAGGATGAAGACTTTGGAGCCTCTTCTGGACCTCTTCAGCCGCCGGATTATGGATCGCCAGCCCCCGCTTGGGCTTGGATGAAGATTTTGGAGCCAGTACGGATCGGTGATACCCGGCGAGGTGAAGATAAGGTAGGAAGATCTTCAGGGGCTTAGTGTTAGGTTTATTTAAGGGGGGTTTGGGTTAGATTAGGGGTATGTGGGTGGTGGGTTTTAATGTTGGGGGGGTATTGTATGTTTTTTTTACAGGCAAAAGAGCTGAATTCTTTGGGGCATGCCCCGCAAATGGCCCTTTTCAGGGCTGGTAAGGTAAAAGAGCTTTGAACTTTTTTAATTTAGAATAGGGTAGGGCATTTTTTTATTTTGGGGGGCTTTGTTATTTTATTAGGGGGCTTAGAGTAGGTGTAATTAGTTTAAAATTGTTGTAAGATTTTTCTTATGTTTGTAAATATTTTTTTATTTTTTGTAACTTAGTTCTTTTTAATTTTTTGTACTTTAGTTAGTTTATTTAAATGTATTTATTTGTAGGTATTGTATTTAATTTATTTATTGATAGTGTAGTGTTAGGTTTAATTGTAGATAATTGGAGGTATTTTATTTAATTAATTTATTGATAGTGTAGTGTTAGGTTTAATTGTAACTTAGGTTAGGATTTATTTTACAGGTAATTTTGTAATTATTTTAACTAGGTAACTATTAAATAGTTATTAACTATTTAATAGCTATTGTACCTGGTTACAATAATTACAAAGTTGCCTGTAAAATAAATATTAATCTTAAAATAGCTACAATATAATTATTCGTTATATTTTAGCTATATTAGGGTTTATTTTACAGGTAAGTATTTAGCTTTAAATAGGAATAAGTTATTTAATAAGAGTTAATTTATTTCTTTGGAATAAAATTATATTTAATTTAGGGGGGTGTTAGGGTTAGGGTTAGAATTAGCTTTAGGGGTTAAAAAATTTATTAGAGTAGCGGTGAGCTCCGATCGGCAGATTAGGGGTTAATACTTGAAGTTAGGTGTCGGCAATGTTAGGGAGGGCAGATTAGGGGTTAATACTATTTCTTATAGGGTTATTGAGGCGGGAGTGAGGCGGATTAGGGGTTAATACATTTATTATAGTAGCGCTCAGGTCCGGTCGGCAGATTAGGGGTTAATAAGTGTAGTTAGGTGGAGGCGACATTGGGGGCGACAGATTAGGGGTTAATAAATATAATATATGGGTCGGCGATGTTAGGGCAGCAGATTAGGGGTACATAGGGATAATGTAGGTGGCGGGGGTGTACGGAGCGGCAGATTAGGGGTTAAAAATAATATGCAGGGGTCAGCGATAGCGGGGGCGGCAGATTAGGGATTAATAAGTGTAAGGTTAGGGGTGTTTAGACTCGGGGTACATGTTAGAGTGTTAGGTGCAGACGTAGGAAGTGTTTCCCCATAGGAAACAATGGGGCTGCGTTAGGAGCTGAACGCGGCTTTTTTGCAGGTGTTAGGTTTTTTTTCAGCTCAAACAGCCCCATTGTTTTCTATGGGGGAATCGTGCACAAGCACGTTTTTGAGGCTGGCCGCGTCCGTAAGCACCGCTGGTATCGAGAGTTGCAGTGGCGTTAAATTATGCTCTACGCTCCCTTTTTGGAGCCTAACGCACTGAAAACCCAGCCATTCTGTGAACTCTAAATACCAGCGGTATTTAAAAGGTGCGGGGGAAAAAAAGCACGCATAGCTAACGCACCCCTTTGGCCGCAAAACTCTAAATCTAGGCGTAAGTATCTTGACAAAGGTTCCGAGAGAGCCGACACGTGTTGATCTGCACCTGAGCTTCAAAAACAGACGAAACAGCCAAATTATTGGAAAGTTTATCTATTTGTTTCCATTTGATGAAAGATAACTGGAAGAGTCCTTTGGAAATTGTTCCGATTGCTCCCATAACTGCAATACCAGCTTCACACTTAAAGATAAAGAAAAAAAAGATATTGTGTGGGGAAACTACCAGTAATGCGATAGGAGTTCAGCAAACCGGATTCAAACAGTGCGCGCACTATACATTCTGAGGAGCTGATTGGTGAGTCTAACGGTTCTTGGCAACCAAACATCAACAGCCTGTAACTCGGTGAACCGCTGAGAAGCGGCATCAAAACATTAAGGAAAGAACTCTCCGTCTGACCGGAGACCAGCAGGTATTTTAACCGCATATAAAGTGACAAAGTATTGACCATTTTTTCACTTGGAACATTGTATAAATATTAATCCATATACTAAAACTTTTATTCGGTATACTGACTTATAACAGTGGAACATACAGAAACTAGGAATTATGACTGCATGAATTTTAAACAAAACATGAATTTGTGGAAATAAAGGTTTCTAATTAATTTCGGATAAAGTAAAAAAGAAAACTTTATTGGTTGAACTGTTTCTGATTGAATATACGCCAAAGTACACTGTATATCCTTCTTTTAAACTAGTATCTTATTCTCTGTTTCTTTTATATATAAGTATCGGATTACCAATTGATTATTTTATTTAATATATGTCTGCAAACTGAGATTATTTGTATCAACTGAGTTTATTTGCATAAATTGTTTCTATATGAAATATCAAGCTGAAGTTGAGACACCGGTGTCTTAGAATTATAGGGAGATAACCAATTGTGTGATTTTACAGTGTTTAATAAATTTATTTATGTATTTAAAATCTTTGTTGAAGACTCTTACGTTTTAACTAAATGTTGAAAGTTGCTTTTAAGAAAATATTTTAGGCACATATGTTTTTAAGGAACATAGTTCCTTCCCTTTTCTACCTAAACTATATATATAATATATGACCAATGTATTTATCCTTTTAAGAACAATATAGGAGATAGTAGCAGACTGACATTTGAGCGCCTCCCACAATCTTTCTTTTTTCATTCTTATGTTTGTTACATCTTTTGGAGAGAAGTGTAACGTTAGTGGGTGTGCTAAGTGCTGCTGAGACCGGGCTCCTAGACAAACTTGGTAGATTAGACTTGCTTTTTAGCCAATCAGTGCTGACTCCTAGGTAACGCCATGTGTGTGAGCACAATGTTATCTATATGACACACAGGAACTAACGCCCCCTAGTGCTGAAAATCTCTTCTTTACAACATTGCTTCAGTTCATTGAGGCTTGTGGGCATTGGTTTATACACAGCTGTCTTAATATCTTTGAGTCCTTTTAACTTTTTGTGCAATATTTTCTTTTCAATAGTTTATATTAGTTTGTATTATGAGTGTAACTGTACTTTGTAATGTATTTGCAGTAAACGTACGAGCCTGACAAGCGTTTACTTCAATTGCGCTCAAGCGATCAAATGTATATTTAGCTTGCTCAAACACCCTACATAAACCCCTTACCGCTCACGTGTAACTGTTAGCGATCCACTTGTAATCTGGCCCTTGGTAATTTGCAAAGCATAACCGAGGGCACTGAAAATCAGCTAAAAATAAGCCCCTCCTTGTGGCTAAAGACATCTTTTTGCTGTCAGTCTGATGATCGTTCACCATTATGGCTTTATCAAGGATGACAGTTCACTCCATTCTCCTTCCTTTTAAATCCCTCCCTTGAATCCGATTTGTATATCCAGCAGAGTGCACCTGGAACTTATAGCAACAATTATTTTTGTGTGTATGTCAGTCTTTATACTGGATTTTAGTCTTTTTAACCAAAAAAACTTTTTTTCAAAGTACCTTGCAAACTCATTAAAATATTTTGTATATAAACCACGTAATTATATTAAATAAACTGCACAATAATGTTAAAATCTATTTTGTCTTAAATCCATCGGCTAGATTACGAGATTGGTGTTAGAAGCTGTGCGGTGCTAACGAGCAGTTTATGCTCACCACTCACTTACAGACAGCGCTGGTATTACGGGTTTTTACAAACCCGGCGTTAACCGCATAAAAGCGAGCGTAGAGCAAAATTTTGCTCCACATCTCACCTCAATACCAGCGCTGCTTACGTTAGCGGTGTGCTGGCTAAACGTGCTCGTGCACGATTTCCCCATAGGAATAAATGGGGGAGAGCTGGCTGAAAAAAAACCTAATACCTGCAAAAAAGCAGCGTTAAGCTCCTAACGCAGCCCCATTGATTCCTATGGGGAAAATACATTTATGTCTACACCTAACACCTTAACATGAACCCCGAGTCTAAACACCCATAATCTTACACTTATTAACCCCTAATCTGCCGCCCCGACATCGTCGACACCTACATTATATTATTAACCCCTAATCTACCACTCCGGACACCGCCGCCACCTACATTATACTTATGAACCCCTAATCTGTTGCCCCCAACATTGCCGCCACCTACATTATACTTATTAACCTCTAATCTGCTGCCCCCAACATCGTCGACACCTACATTATATATATTAACCCCTAATCTGCTGCCCCCAACGTCGCTGCCACTATATTAGTTATTAACCCCTAAACCTAAGTCTAACCCTAACCCTAACACCCCCTAACTTAAATAAAATTTAAATAAATCTAAATAAATATTCCTATCATTTAATAAATTATTCCTATTTAAAACTAAATACTTATCCATAAAATAAACCCTAAGGCCTAGATTTGGAGTTTGGCGTTAGCCATGAAAACCAGCGTTAGAGGCTCCTAACGCTGGTTTTAGGCTACCTCCGGTATTTGGAGTCACTCAAAATAGGGTCTAACGCTCACTTTTCAGCCGCGACTTTTCCATACCGCAGATCCCCTTACGTCAATTGCGTATCCTATCTTTTCAATGGGATCTTCCTCACTCCGGTATTTAGAGTCGTGTCTGAAGTGAGCGTTAGACATCTAACGACAAAACTCCAGCCGCAGGAAAAAAGTCAGTAGTTAAGAGCTTTCTGGGCTAACGCCGGTTCATGAAGCTCTTAACTACTGTACCCTAAAGTACACTAACACCCATAAACTACCTATGTACCCCTAAACCGAGGCCCCCCCACATCGCCGCCACTCGATTAAATTTTTTTAACCCCTAATCTGCCGACTGCCACCTACGTTATACTTATGTACCCCTAATCTGCTGCCCCTAACACCGCCGACCCCTGTATTATATTTATTAACCCCTAATCTTCCCCCCACAACGTCGCCACCAGCTACCTACAATAATTAACCCCTAATCTGCCGACCGCAAAGCGCCGCCACCTACATTATAGCTATGTACCCCTAATCTGCTGCCCCTAACACCGCCGACCCCTATATTATATTTATTAACCCCTAATCTGCCCCCCTCAACGTCGCCTCCACCTGCCTACACTTATTAACCCCTAATCTGCCGAGCGGACCGCACCGCTACTATTATAAAGTTATTAACCCCTAATCCGCCTCACTAACCCTATAATAAATAGTATTAACCCCTAATCTGCCCTCCCTAACATCGCCGACACCTAACTTCAATTATTAACCCCTAATCTGCCGACCGGAGCTCACCGCTATTCTAATAAATGGATTAATCCCTAAAGCTAAGTCTAACCCTAACACTAACACCCCCCTAAATTAAATATAATTTTAATCTAACGAAATTAATTAACTCTTATTAAATAAATTATTCATATTTAAAGCTAAATACTTACCTGTAAAATAAACCCTAATATAGCTACAATATAAATTATAATTACATTGTAGCTATTTTAGGATTAATATTTATTTTACAGGCAACTTTGTAATTATTTTAACCAGGTACAATAGCTATTAAATAGTTAAGAACTATTTAATAGTTACCTAATTAAAATAATTACAAAATTACCTATAAAATAAATCCTAACCTAAGTTACAATTAAACCTAACACTATACTATCATTAAATTAATTAAATAAAATACCTACAATTACCTACAATTAAACCTAACACTACACTATCAATACATTAATTAAATACAATATCTACAAATAACTACAATGAAATAAACTAACTAAAGTACAAAAAATAAAAAAGAACTAAGTTACAAAAAATAAAAAAATATCTACAAACATAAGAAAAATATTACAACAATTTTAAACTAATTACACCTACTCTAAGCCCCCTAATAAAACAACAAAGCCCCCCAAAATAAAAAATGCCCTACCCTATTCTAAATTACTAAAGTTAAAAGCTCTTTTACCTTACCAGCCCTGAACAGGGCCCTTTGCGGGGCATGCCCCAAGAAGTTCAGCTCTTTTGCCTGTAAAAAAAAACATACAATACCCCCCCCCAACATTACAACCCACCACCCACATACCCCTAATCTAACCCAAACCCCCCTTAAATAAACCTAACACTAAGCCCCTGAAGATCATCCTACCTTGTCTTCACCTCACCAGGTATCACCGATCCGTCCTGGCTCCAAAATCTTCATCCAACCCAAGCGGGGGTTGGCGATCCATCATCCGGTGGCTGAAGAGGTCCAGAAGAGGCTCCAAAGTCTTCATCCTATCCGGTAAGAAGAGGCGATCCGGACCGGCAACCATCTTGATCCAAGCGGCATCTTCTATCTTCATCCGATGACGACCGGCTCCATCCTGAAGACCTCCACCGCGGACCCATCTTCTTCCGGCGACGTCCAACTGAAGAATGACGGTTCCTTTAAGGGACGTCATCCAAGATGGCATCCCTCGAATTCCGATTGGCTGATAGGATTCTATCAGCCAATCGGAATTAAGGTAGGAATATTCTGATTGGCTGATGGAATCAGCCAATCAGAATCAAGTTCAATCCGATTGGCTGATCCAATCAGCCAATCAGATTGAGCTCGCATTCTATTGGCTGATCGGAACAGCCAATAGAATGCAAGCTCAATCTGATTGGCTGATTCCATCAGCCAATCAGAATATTCCTACCTTAATTCCGATTAGCTGATAGAATCCTATCAGCCAATCGGAATTCGAGGGACGCCATCTTGGATGACGTCCCTTAAAGGAACCGTCATTCTTCAGTTGGACGTCGCCGGAAGAAGATGGGTCCGCGGTGGAGGTCTTCAGGATGGAGCCGGTCGTCATCGGATGAAGATAGAAGATGCCGCTTGGATCAAGATGGTTGCCGGTCCGGATCGCCTCTTCTTCCCGGATAGGATGAAGACTTTGGAGCCTCTTCTGGACCTCTTCAGCCACCGGATGATGGATCGCCAACCCCCCCTTGGGTTGGATGAAGATTTTGGAGCCAGGACGGATCAGTGATACCTGGTGAGGTGAAGACAAGGTAGGATGATCTTCAGGGGCTTAGTGTTAGGTTTATTTAAGGGGGGTTTGGGTTAGATTAGGGGTATGTGGGTGGTGGGTTGTAATGTTGGGGGGGGTATTGTATGTTTTTTTTTACAGGCAAAAGAGCTGAACTTCTTGGGGCATGCCCCGCAAAGGGCCCTGTTCAGGGCCGGTAAGGTAAAAGAGCTTTTAACTTTAGTAATTTAGAATAGGGTAGGGCATTTTTTATTTTGGGGGGCTTTGTTGTTTTATTAGGGGGCTTAGAGTAGGTGTAATTAGTTTAAAATTGTTGTAATATTTTTCTTATGTTTGTAGATATTTTTTTATTTTTTGTAACTTAGTTCTTTTTTATTTTTTGTACTTTAGTTAGTTTATTTCATTGTAGTTATTTGTAGATATTGTATTTAATTAATGTATTGATAGTGTAGTGTTAGGTTTAATTGTAGGTAATTGTAGGTATTTTATTTAATTAATTTAATGATAGTATAGTGTTAGGTTTAATTGTAACTTAGGTTAGGATTTATTTTACAGGTAATGTTGTAATTATTTTAACTAGGTAACTATTAAATAGTTATTAACTATTTAATAGCTATTGTACCTGGTTAAAATAATTACAAAGTTGCCTGTAAAATAAATATTAATCCTAAAATAGCTACAATGTAATTATAATTTATATTGTAGCTATATTAGGATTTATTTTACAGGTAAGTATTTAGCTTTAAATAGGAATAATTTATTTAATAAGAGTTAATTAATTTCGTTAGATTAAAATTATATTTAATTTAGGGGGGTGTTAGTGTTAGGGTTAGACTTAGCTTTAGGGGTTAATCCATTTATTAGAATAGCGGTGAGCTCCAGTCGGCAGATTAGGGGTTAATAATTGAAGTTAGGTGTCGGCGATGTTAGGGAGGGCAGATTAGGGGTTAATACTATTTATTATAGTGTTAGTGAGGCGGATTAGGGGTTAATAACTTTATTATAGTAGCGCTCAGGTCCGCTCGGCAGATTAGGGGTTAATAAGTGTAGGCAGGTGGAGGCGACATTGTGGGGGGCAGATTAGGGGTTAATAAATATAATATAGGGGTCGGCGGTGTTAGGGCAGCAGATTAGGGGTACATAGGGATAATGTAAGTAGCGGCGGTTTACGGAGCGGCAGATTAGGGGTTAATAATAATATGCAGGGGTCAGCGATAGCGGGGGCGGCAGATTAGGGGTTAATAAGTGTAAGGTTAGGGGTGTTTAGACTCGGGGTACATGTTAGAGTGTTAGGTGTAGACGTAGGAAGTGTTTCCGCATAGCAAACAATGGGGCTGCATTAAGAGCTGAACGCGGCTTTTTTGCAGGTGTTAGGTTTTTTTTCAGCTCAAACAGCCCCATTGTTTTCTATGGGGGAATCGCGCACGAGCACGTTTTTGAGGCTGGCCGCTTGCGTAAGCAACTCTGGTATCGAGAGTTGAAGCTGCGTTAAAAATGCTCTACGCTCCTTTTTTGGAGCCTAACGCAGCCTTTATGTGGACTCTCAATACCAGAGTTATTTTTATGGTGCGGCCAGAAAAAAGCCGGCGTTAGATTTTCGGGTCGTTACCGACAAAACTCCAAATCTAGCCGTTAGGGTTTATTTTTATTTTACAGGCAAGTTTGTATTTATTTTAACTGGGTTGAATAGTTATTAAATAGTTATTAACTATTTAATAACCACCTAGCTAAAATAAATACAAAAGTACCTATAAAATAAAACCTAACCTAAGTTACAATTACACCTAACTCTATTTTATAATTAAATTAATTCCCAAAATTAAATAAAATTATCTAAAGTACAAAAAAAAAAAACTAAATTACAGAAAATAATAAACAAATTACAAGAATTTTAAACTAATTACACCTAATCTAATCCCCCTAAAAAAATTAAAAAGCCCCCCAAAATAAAAAAAGCCCTACCCTACACTAAATTACAAATCGCCCTTAAAAGGGCCTTTTGTGGGGTATTGCCCCAAAGTAATCACCCCCAACATTAAAACCCACCACCCACACAACCAACCCTACTCTAAAACCCACCCAATCCCCCCTTAAAAAAACCTAGCACTAACCCCTTGAAGATCACCTTACCGGGAGACGTCTTCACCCAACCAGGCCGAAGTCCTCAATGAAGCCGGGAGAAGTCTTCATCCAAGCCGAGCGAAGTGGTCCTCCAGACGGGCAGAAGTCTTCATCCAGACGGCATCTTCTATCTTCATCCATCCGGTGCGGAGCGGGTCAATCTTCAAGACATCCGACGCGGAGCATCCTCTTCATCCGATAGCTCTTCTGGAATGAAGGTTGCTTTAAATGACTTCATCCAAGATGGCGTCCCTTCAATTCTATCTAGAATTCTATCAGCCAATCGGAATTAAGGTAGGAAAAATCCTATTGGCTGATGCAATCAGCCAATAGGATTGAAGTTCAATCCTATTGGCTGATCCAATCAGCCAATAGGATTGAGCTCGCATTCTATTGGCTGTTCCAATTAGCGAATAGAATGCCAGCTCAATCCTATTGGCTGATTGCATCAGCCAATAGGATTTTTTCTACCTTAATTCCGATTGGCTGATAGAATTCTATCAGTCAATTGGAATTGAAGGGACGCCATCTTGGATGATGTCATTTAAAGGAACCTTCATTCCAGAAGAGCCATCAGATGAAGAGGATGCTCCGCGTCGGATGTCTTGAAGATGGACCCGCTCCGTGCTGGATGGATGAAGATAGAAGATGCCGTCTGTATGAAGACTTCTGCCCCTCTGGAGGACCACTTCGCCCGGCTTGGATGAAGACTTCTCCCGGCTTCGTTGAGGTCTTCGGCCTGGTTGGGTGAAGACGTCTCCCGGTAAGGTGATCTTCAAGGGGTTAGTGTTAGGTTTTTTTAAGGGGGGATTGGGTGGGTTTTAATGTTGGGGGGTGATTTGTACTTTTTTTTTACAGGTAAAAGAGCTGATTACTTTGGGGCAATGCCCCGCAAAAGTCCCTTTTAAGGGCTATTTGTAATTTAGTGTAGTGTAGGGTAGGGCTTTTTTTTATTTTGGAGGGGCTTTTTTATTTTTTTAGGGGGATTTGATTAGGTGTAATTAGTTTACAATTCTTGTAATTTGTTTATTATTTTCTGTAATTTAGTGTTTGTTTTTTTTGTACTTTAGATAATTTTATTTAATTTAGGGAATTATTTTAATTATAGAGTAGTGTTAGGTGTAATTGTAACTTAGGTTAGGTTTTATTTTACAGGTACTTTTGTATTTATTTTAGCTAGGTGGTACTGGTTATTAAATAGTTAATAACTATTTATTAACTATTCTACCTAGTTAAAATAAATACAAACTTGCCTGTAAAATAAAAATAAACCCTAAGCTAGCTACAATGTAATTATTAGTTATATTGTAGCTAGCTTAGGGTTTATTTTATAGGTAAGTATTTAGTTTTAAATAGGAATAATGTAGTTAATGATAGTTATTTTATTTAGATGTATTTAAATTATATTTAAGTTAGGGGGGGGCTTAGGGTTAGTGTTAGACTTAGATTTAGGGGTTAATAACTTTAATATAGTGGCGGCGAGGTTGGGGGCGGCAGATTAGGGGTTAATAAATGTAGGTAGGTGTCGGCGATGTTAGTGATGGCAGATTAGGGGTTAATAATATTTAACTAATGTTTGCGAGGCGGGAGTGCAGCGGTTTAGGGGTTAATATATTTTTTATAGTGGCGGCGATGTCCGGTTCGGCAGATTAGGGGTTAACATTTTTCTTTTAGTGTTTGCGATGTGGGAGGGCCTCAGTTTAGGGGTTAAGAGGTAGTTTATGGGTTTTAGTGTACTTTTTAGCACTTTAGATAAGAGTTTTATGCTACTGCGTTGTAGTGTAAAACTCTTAACTACTGACTTTAATATGCGGTACCAGTCTTGACAGGAGAGGGTCTACCGTTCACTTTTTGACAGACTTGTAATCCCAGCGTTATGCAAGTCCCATTGAAAAAAGAGGATACGCAATTGACGTAAGTGGATTTGCGGTATTTCCGAGTCTGGTCAAAAAAGTGAGCGGTACACCTGTACCTGCAAGACTCGTAATACCAGCGGGCGTTAAAAAGCAGCATTGGGACCGGCCAACGCTGCTTTTTAAGCCTAACTCGTAATCTAGCCGGATGTTTTTATTAAATGAAAGATTTGATATATGGTTTCATAATTTTGCACTGTATTACCTTGAATAACAAACTCATTTTATAATATAGATTTTAAACCTTTATTAAGGACTTACAAGATCATAATAAGGAATGCTTGAGACATCTGGAAGATAAAAATACACATGATTAATAAAAAGAATCCCATTTATGAATATAAACAAGAGTTTGAAAAATATTTGTAGAGAGGCCTAAAAGAGGGAATTCTAAATAAAAATAAATATAATGTCATAAATATACAATATCCGAGAATCCCTACTTTTTACATCCTTTCCAAAATACATAAAATTCCCAAAACCCCTCTGGGTAGACCTATAATGGCAGGGATAGGCTCTCTAACAAGTAATCTCTCCATGTATGTGGACAAAATTCTACAACCATGTTACAAGTCTTATTTGAAAGATACCTTACATATTTTACAAATCCTCAAAGACATCACTTGGAAGAAGGATTACTGGTTTGTGACAGCAGATGTCACATCTTTGTACACTCTAATAAGTAAAAAAAAAAGGGGTTACCGGCTATCAGGGAAACTTTGAAAAATTTAGAGGAAGATATACTTATTGTGGAAGGCATGCAGATAATTCTTGATACAAACTTTTTTTGGTTTGATCATCAATTTTACCTCTAGATCAGTGGATTTGCAATGGGGATGAGGTTTGCCCCCAGGTATGCCAACCTGTACATGTTAGGCATAGGAAGACAGACATGTTTTTCAGGGGCATGACTGGGTTGACAACATTGTGACCCATTGCAGATTAATTGGTGATACTTTGTTTATCTGGAAAGGGGATGTACAAGAGCTTAAAAAATATCTCCAACATCTTAACCAGAATGATTAGAATATTCAAAATGACTTTGGAGTATAGTCAAGAAATTTTTTTTGGACCTCACTATTAATATCGAGGATGGTATAATGAAAACTCAAAACTATTTTAAGCTCATAGATGTAAACAATTATAATAGTATGAACAGTTGTTACCAATATAAGTAAAATACTTCAAAAGTCAGATTTGCAGGATACAAAGGATTTGCAAAGATCAACAAACTTTTGTAACTCAAGACAATATCCTCAAACAGAGGTTTGTGGAAAATGACTATGATGAGAAAGAAATTGCTAAAATATTGGAACAAATAAAGCTGAGGACAGATAAAGTTCCAAAAGGAAATAGGGCATATTGTTTTAGATTTTAATAACCAGAGTAAAGAAATACGATATGTTATTCCAAGATATCGGGATACATTAAAACAAGATCAGTGTCTTAAAAATAAATATCCTGATCATCCTTAAATCATATTTAAGAAAGCTCCAAATATATGTAACATATTAACTAAAAGTCATATAAGGGAGGACAAGCATAAGACCAGGTTAAATGAAAATCTGAAGGGTTTCCATTGATGTGAAATATGTGTGAGGTGTAAGACCTATTCTAGTGATGAAAGAGTTCAAACAAATAATCAAGAATATAAGATAGATACTTTTATTTTCTCTAAACACACTGTATCAGACCACTTAAAACACATAATACGAATCCTAAAAGAATTACATTTACAGGTATTAGACATATAAATAAACATTGGGGAGGTATAAATCTTGAAAGTCAATTAGGGAAGTTAGAGATGGACTAGATTTATAAGCTTTTACCCTTACCCCATAGAAGAAAATGGAGCAAAAAACAAACACCCTTCTCGCGCGCAAACATGATCTCATATTCTCAAGTGTGCTAACCCAACATATAAATATTTCATATTCCCATGTTCTGCACATAGCAGAATATGTACTATTTATTCATAATACACATATATATATATATACAGTATATATGATGTTTTTTGCACAAATATATATTTATATATATATTTATGCCTATATATATACATGATTATATATAGGTATAAATATAAATATATACAGATATATATATAGGAATATCTATTTATAAATACTAAAAACACATTCTGCTATGTGAAATATTTACTTTAAATACATATTTAAAACCTTTATTAAATATGAATATTGCATAAATATGTTTTGACATGTTTTCATTTTTTTAACTGCAAAAGGCTCCAATTCACTTCTATATATGTCTATATGTGTACTTATGTATGCATGTGTTTATATGTGTATATATAAAAATACAAAGTGATGAGCTGCACCAGAGTACTTCTTTTAAAATATCTTTATTGTAGGTCACCAATAACTTCACCATGTGTTTAGTCTCCCTAAGGGAAAACGGGTAAACCAGACGTGGACTCCTTGCTCAGTGTGCTTAGAGGAATATGGCTACACCTCACTGACGAGGCCCAATGAAGGCCAAAACGATTGTCTGGGGTTACTGTGTTCCTTGTTCAGAGAGGAATTGCCTAGTATTTTGGCACTTGACTGACCGTAATAGGCGGGATCAGAATGATATACTACAGGAAAGTTCTACTCTGTGTAAAGCATTATTGGGCTAAAAGAAGCTGCACCCAGATGGTAAATCTCCATAGAACAGACTAACAATGGTATTGAGCTAGTTGTTCATTCCGGTGAGTGTGCATCTCTCTGCATGTATTTAGTCTCCCTAAGGGAAAAAGGGAAAACCAGACGTGGAATCCTTGCTCAGTGTGCTTAGAGGAATATGGCTACACCTCACTGACGAGGCCCAATGAAGGCCAAAATGATCATCTGGGGTTGCAGTGTTCCTTGTTCAGAGAGGAATTGCCTGGTATTTCGGTGCTGGACTGAGTTGCTAGGGCAATTATGGCCACCAATGTGCCTAACATTCCCCATACACTTTTGGTGTTGATTACTGAAGACTTCTGAGAGAAGATTGGTTTGGCTTATGCTCAGCAGGTTGTTTTGGAGGGTGTTGTGAAGATGCCAAGGGCGCTTGCACTGTGCCCAGTGTTTCCCTCCATGAGGGATTTTTTATGTGGCTTTCACTGATGAGCATCATATACAGACCTGCTATCAATGGACTATTGATATGGCTGCTGCTCCAGAGTTGGCAGGCATGAGATTTGTTGCCTGTGTGCAGAGGGATAGAAGAATCCCAGTGACAGTACATATGTACAATCCATGGGTCACTGTTGTGGAAATTCATCTGTTTCTTTGTCGCTACTTTGATGATGTTCAAGGAAGTAGCAAGCTGAAGAATCAATTTGGGACTTTTAAGGAAAAACGCAGGTTCTGGGTGTGGTTTGTGCCAGATGGTGGAAAGAAACACCCTTCACAGACTTTCGCCATTGGTGGAAATAGAGGTTTCCTATACTATGATAACATGCCGTAGTTGCAACCTGTTTGGTCACATTGCTGAGAATTGTCCAGGTGCCAGATGTCGAAACTGCGGTGAGGAGGATCATATTGTTGCCCACTGTAGTAAACGCCAGACCTGGGACCTGTATGGTTCTTCAAGTCATCTGTGCAAGATGTATCCTTTGAGGATGTTGCAGGGGCTTGATGGAGTGAAGACTTTCTATGCTGATGTTGCAAAAAAAACATCTTCTGTAGTGGTTGAGCCATCTGTGAATAAGGAGGAAGTCTCTGATGAGGCATTAAAGTCTATATTACCTCTTTTGCAGATGAAGTCTGCCATTGGGGCCCCTGTTGAAGAGGTGTCTGATGCTCCTGTTGTGGTTTCTGTGGCTGATGGTGGAGGAAGCCCAATCTAATCTTTAGGAGGAAGATCTTGCTATCTTGCTACATCTAATGTGTTAGCTGCTTCTGATGTTCTGGAAGCCCTGTTGCCCACTTCTATGGAGGATGCCATTGCTGTTCCTGGGACAGAAGATTTTTCCTTAACTGAGTTATTTGGTGATCCTGCTCCTGATGCTGTTCTTGGTGAAGGGGAGAACATTGATTGGTCTGCTGTTGTGTCCTCTGGTTCTGAGGAGGATATGGACACTGCAGAAAAGAAATCTGCCTCCAAGAGGAAAAAAGGTGGGGATTCTGATGGATGTGAGAGTCCTGATTTGAATCCTCCAGTAGTTAAGAGCGTAGATCCAGACACTGCAAATGATGCTGGCTCTTTAGTCAGTTTTCTTCTGTCTCTACTAAAGACATTCCCTCTGACTCAAGCCAGTATTGGTGACTTTTCTGAGGATTCTTCTGTTGGTTATCTAGATAAAGGAGATGTGAAAAAACTTGCTGAAGTTACTGGTTATGAGGCTGGTAAGGGGGAGCCTAGGAGGTCAGAACTTTAAAGAGGCAGATTGAAAGGATCTTCTTCAAGTCCTAAGAAAAGAAAGGGAAGAAGTCCTGATGTTCATTCTTTTTTGTTTTTCTTTAATTTATTTTTGTGATGTTTCTGACCATTTCTTCCCTTAGGGTTTCATGTACTAACCGGCGGGCGGACAGCTTCTCAACTCGCGAAGCTGTCCACGCGCCTTCACTACACACGGGCAGCGGATCTGTTGATCCGCTGGCCAGTATGTATCATTACACACTCATCAGAGTGTGTAATGCCTGCCCCTTCATTTGCGTGACTGAAGGGGCTGTCAATCACCGAGAGCGAGCGAGGTCTCTGTGATTTTCTCTCGCCACCTCAGAGGTGGCGTAGAGTGTAAGAAGCAGCGGTCTAATGACCGCCGCTTCTTACATTGCGGGAAGCAACCGGCCCCACAAGGGCTCCGGAGCAGCTTTCGCTGCTTCGTACATGGAGCCCTAAATGTTAGGTATATGAAAACAATAGCGAGGAGAGCTGCAATTTTTAAAATATTATCTGTATGTTCTGCTAATATTTTTTGTTTGCATGAATGTGGTCTCTCTGAACATCCTAAATGTGCTTACTGGGAAAATGGCCTGAAAGTATGGTCTTGTTGTGATAGGAATGGGGGGGGGGGGGAGTTTTGTTTAAGGAGTTTTGTTTTTATTTCCTTAATGTAGTTCATATTGTCCCAGGTCGGGTTCTTTTGGTTAGTTTTAGTTTTTGTGGGACTTTTTTAATTTGTTTAATGTATATGCTTCCCCAAATAGGGTAGACCGTTTATATAATTTTGAAACCTTAAAGTTTTTTCTGCCAGGTCGGGATCCTACTTTTTTAGTTGAGGATTTTAATTGTCGTAATAAGAATGGGGACATAGAGGGTGGGAGTGATTGTAGGGTGGATAGCTCAGGGAAGTTTTTTAGTTGATCTGCTTAGATCTTTTGGTTTGAAGGATGCCTTTGGGTCTATTTCATTTTCTGGGGAGGGTTTTACTTTATCTAGTGATAGTGGTGAGATAAAATCTCGAATTGATTTTTGTTTTTTATCTAAATTTATTGGTGTTGTTGATTTTTCTTTAAAGCGGATACCCTTTACGGATCATGCCCTTTTGATGTGTAAGGTGACTTGTGATTTGAAGATGAAGTATGGTAAGGGTGTTTGGAAAATGAATGTAAGTTTGTTAGAAGATGAGAAGATTAAGCGTCAGCTTGTTTCGATGTATGAAAGGTGGCGTGAAAGAAAGTGTGATTTTAGTAATGTGCTTATGTGGTGGGAATGGTTGAAGGTTGAAATAAAGAGGTTTTTTTTATTAAGAAAGGCTGTGAGAATTCTAGAATGGAAAGGTAGTTGTATGATAAATGGTATTTGAGGTTGTTGTATTTGCATGAATTGAGAAATTGTGGTATTGATGTGCATAAGGAAATTGTGGAAGCAAGAAAGATCATTAAAAAATGTATGCATGAAAAAGGAAAGAAAATTGTTTTTATGGCAATACTTTTTAAAGAAAGCTTTTGAAGGTAAGACTGGTTTTGCTAGTGTTTTTGATAAGGATGAGTGTAAAATTAATGGTACGGATGGTGTTTTGCGTGAAGTTTATGAGTTTTATAGAGAGCTGTATAAAGAAAAGACAAGAGATGTTTTATTGGAAAAGGAGTTGTTGAAAGACATTGAGGTTAAGTTGAAAAAAATATATATTGATTAGTTAGAAAGGGATGTAAGTTTGGATGAGATTGCAGAGGTTGTAAGGAGTTTTAAGAATTGGAAGATACCTGGTTGTGATGGTTTACCTGTAGAATTTTATACTTGTTTTTGGAATTTGATTGGGGGGGAAATGTTGGATGTGTGTAAGTTTGTTTTGAGAATTAATGTTTTGCCCATTTCAATGAGGAAAGGTTTGATTGTTTTGTTTTTTAAAAAGGGTGAGAAGAGAGGTTTGAAGAATTGGAGGCCGATTACGTTGTTGAATGTTGACTATAAGGTTATTGCAAAGGTGTTGGCAAATAGAATACGTTGAGTGATTGGTAAGGTTGTGGGTGAAGACTAGAGTAAGTACAGTATGTGCTGTTCCTGGGCGTCAGATTTCTGAGAGTTTGTTATTACTACGTGATGTACTGTGGTATGTGAGGGAGAGGATGAGGTCTGTTGCTGTTGCTATTGTAGATTTTGAAAAAGCGTATGATAGTGTAGTGCATGAGTTTATGTTTCATGTTTTTGAATGTTTAGGTTTTTCTGGTAAGATTATTGGATGGTTTAAATGTTTGTATTGTGATATTGGGAGTCAGGTTCAGGTTAATGTTTTTTTGACTGAGGATTTTTGTGTTAAATCTGTAGTGTGTCAAGGTTGTCCTTTGTCTCCTGTGTTATTTCTATGTGTCATTGAGCCATTGTTAACTAGTTTGAGGAAGCATAAATTAGTTAGAGGTGTGAGTGTTCCTGGCAATAATGTAAGGTGTTTGAAAGTGATTGGGTATATGGATGATGTGAGAGTGGTATGTGAGAATCAGGCTGGTTTAAGGAGGGTGAAAACTTTGGTTGAATGTTTTTGTATGGCTAGTGGTTTTAGAGTTAATTAGAATAAGTGTAAAGGGAAAGTTTTTGGTAATGATAGGGAGATTTGTGTGGATGGCCTGGTGTTGGGTGTGAAGTTTTGATAAAGTGAGTAGAAAACTTCAGTTTTGTTTTTTAAGCACTTTATCTTTAAAAGGAAATTTTTAGTTATTAAATCGGTTTGGATCCCTATTATGTTATATTTAGCTTTAATTTTCCTGCCCCCAAAAGGATTTATAGGAGAATTTTGAGAGTTTTGTTTTCTTTTTTTCTGGAGTTCTGGTATGGAGCGTTTAAAAAGAGATGTTGTTAAGAGTAAGACTGTTCGAGATAAAGCTTTTCCGAATGTGGAGAGATTCTTGGTTGTAAAATATGTTAGTAGGTGTGTAGTTCTGAGTGGTAAGGATTAGATATGTGCATGATCGAAAAATTTGTTTCGGTTCGGTTCGGATCGATTCAGAGTTTTTCGAATTTCGTTTCGGATCGATTCGAATTCGGAAAACTTCGAATTAATTTGTTTCGGATTCGTTTCGGATTCATTCGGATTCGAAAAAATTCGGTTCGATTCAGTTCGGTTTGGTTCAGAAATTCGGAATTTCGGTATGTGTGCTGTGTATTAGGCTAGTATTATGTACTGTATATTAGGTGTAACCCATAGCAGAGTGATATAACCTAATATACTGTACAATACTAGTGTAATCCATCGCCATCCGAATTTACCGAATAAATCCGAACTAATTCGTATTTATTCGGTAAATTCGGCAGTATTTTAATTCGGAAATTCGGATCGATACGAGTATCCAAATTTGCCGAATTTCCGAATCGATCCGAAACGAATTGCACATGTCTAGTAAGGATAGCATGACTGGTTGTATGGTAAAGTATGCTTGTGGAAATGTTTTAAGACAATATGGTTTGTTTGAGATTGATAGAAAGAAACCGGTATGTTTTGTTGTTTCATGGTTTTATGTAAGGGTAGAATGTTGGATTAAAAAATATGGTTTGGAGAATGTAACTAGGGAGATGTGGTGTGAAAATAGAATGGTGTTGAAAATGTTGGAGAAGAAGGAAGGTCTTGATTTGATTGGGGGTTTGATTGAGAAGGAATGTGTGTTGGTGTGGAAAAATCTGTTTACTAAGCATTTGATGAATAGGCAGAAATATATTAGTTGGATGAGTGTGCATAAGTGTTTGCCGACAAGGGATTTTCAGAGAGTGCGTCGTTTAGTGTCTTTAGAAGTATGTTCTAGATATGGGCGTCGTCAAAGTGAGAGTGTTATTCATTTGTTTTGGAATTGTGAGTATGCTAGGGATGTTTGGAGAAGTTTGAGTATGATGATTAAGGGTCTGACTGGAGTGCAATTTTTTACTTTTAATATGATGATGTATGGTTTGTGTGGAAATGGTGTAAATAAGGAGAAAGCAGGATTGATATGGTTGTTAGCATGCTGTGTGAAGGAGGTGTTGTGGGATGTGCGTAATATTGATTTTTAAGAAAGAGGTAGTTAGTGTACATTATTGTGTGGGCATGATCCGTGGGAAGTTTTTTTTGTATTTTTCTTTTGATAGGAGGCAATATGGGGAATTAGATTCCGAAGGCATCTGGAAGATAAAGAAGTGGAAGGATTGGATTTTTTCCCCAGTTTTTTTTTGTCTGTATTTGAATTATGTTTAAGTTATTCTGTGTGATTATTAAAGTTTTATGTTTGCATTTTGAATTCTTTCTGATGACAAAAGTTTGGGTCAATATTTCAGTTGTTTTGTAACAAGAGATATTTTGTTTGCATTTGTTATTATGATTTTATTCTGCATATATGTATATATGATTATTTTTTTTAAAAAAGAATAACGAAATGATTGTCTGGGGTTTCTGTGTTCCTTGTTCAGAGAGGAATGGTATTTCGAAGCTGGACTGACCATAATAGGCGGGATCAGACTGATGTACTACAGGAAAGTTCTGCTCTGTGAAAAGCATTACTGGGCTAAAAGAATCTGCACCCAGGTGGTAAATCGCCACAGAACAGGCTAAAAATGGTATTGAGCTAGTTGTTCATTCCTCTGAGTGCTCTTCTCTCTTTATGTTTTATCTATCTATCTATCTATCTATCTATCTATCTATCTATCTATCTATCTCTCTACATACATACATATACCGTATACATATACATATTTAGACATGTATATGTATTTATTCTAATGTGAAAGCCTTTGCCTGACTTTCTTTTTCTAACACTTGAGACCTAGGGGGGTAGTTATCAAGCCGTCAACCTCAAATACGCTGGAATTCCGCAGCGTATTTGTGGCGAGGCTGATTCGCCTTAGTTATCAAAGGCTACAGACCGGCAAAAGTAGAATTTTGTGACGTAAACTTCGATCCGCCGGACTCAGTCTGACACAGATCGATTCTTACGTCACTCCAGATGTTCCGCACACAAGTGCGGCACTATCTGACTACTTTTGCTAGTTATCAAAAAACTAGCAGGTACGCTCGGCACTTTTACGGCCCAGCGTACCTGGTTTTCAAACCGCCACCCTGGAGGCGGCGGATCCCATAGGAATCAATGGGAGTCTGACCATAGCGAAAGTACAAGTTCGCTGCTGACAGACATCCCATTGATTCCTATGGGAGCTGTCTGCACCTAACACCCTAACATGTACCCCGAGTCTAAACACCACTAATCTGTCCCCCCTACACCGCCGCAACTAAATAAAGTTATTACCCCCTAAACCGCCGCTCCCGGAGCCCACCGCAAGCTACTCTATACATATTAACCTCTAAACCGCCGCTCCCGGAGCCCACCGCAACTATAATAAATGTATTAACCCTTAAACCGCCGCTCCCAGAGCCCACCGCAACTATAATATATGTTATTAACCCCTATCCTGCTGATCCCGCACCCCGCCGCAAATAAATAAATAGTTTAACCCCTAAACCGCCGCTCTCTGAACCCGCCGCAACCTATATTAAATTTATTAATCCCTATCCTGCCCCCCCGACACCGTCGCCACCTATAATAAATTTATTAACCCCTATCCTGCCCCCCACTACACCGCCGCCACTGTAATAAAATTATTAACTCCTAAACCTAAGTCTAACCCTAACACCCCCCTAACTTAAATATTAATTAAATAAATCTAAATAATATTTCTATTATTAACTAAGTTAATCCTATTTAAAACTAAATACTTACCTATAAAATAAACCCTAATATAGCTACAATATAAATAATAATTATTTGGCTGTTCCGATCAGCCAATAGAATGCGAGCTCAATCTGATTGGCTGACTGGATCAGCCAATCGGATTGAACTTGAATCTGATTGGCTGATTCAATCAGCCAATCAGATTTTTCCTACCTTAATTCCGATTGGCTGATAGAATCCTATCAGCCAATCGGAATTGAAGGGACGCCATCTTGGATGACGTCCCTTAAAGGAGCCTTCATTCGTCGGTAGTCCGTCGGGAAAGAAGGATGTTCCGCGACGGCGGGATGAAGATTCAAGACCTGGCTTTGAAGATGACCTCGCCCGGATAGAAGACTTCTTCAGCGCCTCTTGGAAGATGACATCGCCCGGATGGAAGATTTCTTCAGCGCCGCTTGGAGGATCACTTCATCGGATGGAAGATTTCTTCAGCGCCCCTTGGATGATCACTTCTGCCGCTCCGGATCTCCTCTTCAGTTCCATCGGTGGCTCGGCTGAGTGAAGACGACTAAAGGTAGGATGATCTTCAGGGGATTAGTGTTAGGTTATTTTAAGGGGGGTTTGGGTTAGATTAGGGGTATGTGGGTGGTGGGTTTTAATGTTGGGGGGGGGTTGTATTTTTCTTTTACAGGCAAAAGAGCTGAACTCTTTGGGGCATGCCCCCACAAAAGGCCCTTTTAAGGGCTGGTAAGGTAAAAGAGCTTTGAACTTTTTTAATTTAGAATAGGGTAGGGCATTTTTTTTATTTTGGGGGGGTTTGTTATTTTATTAGGGGGCTTAGATTAGGTGTAAGTAGCTTAAAATTGTTGTAATATTTTTAAAATGTTTGTAACCTATTTTTCTTATTTTTTGTAACTTAGCTTTTTTATTTTTTGTACTTTAGTTAGTTTATGTAATTGTATTTAATTGTAGTTATTTGTAGGTAATTTATTTAATTAATTCAATGATAGTGTAGTGTTAGGTTTAATTGTAACTTAGGTTAGGATTTATTTTACAGGTAATTTTGTATTTCTTTTAGCTAGGTAGTTATTAAATAGTTAATAACTATTTAATAACTATTCTAACTAGCTAAAATAAATACAAAGTTACCTGTAAAATAAATATAAATCCTAAAATAGCTATAATGTAATTATTAATTACATTATAGCTATCTTAGGGTTTATTTTACAGGTAAGTATTTAGTTTTAAATAGGAATAATTTATTAAAGTATAGTGTAGTGTTAGGTGTAATTGTAACTTAGGTTAGTTTTTAGTTTAGAGGTACATTTCTCTTTATTTTAGCTAGGTAAGCTATTAAATAGTTAATAATTATTTAATAGCTATTGTACCTAGTTAAAATAAATTGAAAGTTACCTGTAAAATAAAAATAAATCCTAAGATAGCTACAATATAATTATTATTTATATTGTAGCTATATTAGGCCTAGATTTGGAGTTCGGCGGTAAAAGGGCTGTTAACGCTCCGCAGGCTTTTTTCTGGCCGCACCATAAATTTAACTCTGGTATCGAGAGTTTAATCAAATGCTGCGTTAGGCTCCAAAAAAGGAGCGTAGAGCATTTTTACCGCAAATGCAACTCTCGATACCAGAGTTGCTTACGGACGCGGCCGGCCTCAAAAACGTGCTCGTGCACGATTCCCCCATAGGAAACAATGGGGCTGTTTGAGCTGAAAAAAAACCTAACACCTGCAAAAAAGCAGCGTTCAGCTCCTAACGCAGCCCCATTGTTTCCTATGGGGAAACACTTCCTACGTCTGCACCTAACACTCTAACATGTACCCCGAGTCTAAACACCCCTAACCTTACACTTATTAACCCCTAATCTGCCGCCCCCGCTATCGCTGACACCTGCATATTTTTTTTAACCCCTAATCTGCCGCTCCGTAAACCGCCGCAACCTACGTTATCCCTATGTACCCCTAATCTGCTGCCCCTAACACCGCCGACCCCTATGTTATATTTATTAACCCCTAATCTGCCCCCCTCAACGTCGCCGACACCTGCCTACACTTATTAACCCCTAATCTGCCGAGCGGACCTGAGCGCTACTATAATAAAGTTATTAACCCCTAACCCGCCTCACTAACCCTATCATAAATAGTATTAACCCCTAATCTGCCCTCCCTAACATCGCCGACACCTAACTTCAATTATTAACCCCTAATCTGCCGACCGGAGCTGATCGCTACTATAATAAATGTATTAACCCCTAAAGCTAAGTCTAACCCTAACACTAACACCCCCCTAAGTTAAATATAATTTTTATCTAACGAAATAAATTAACTCTTATTAAATAAATGATTCCTATTTAAAGCTAAATACTTACCTGTAAAATAAATCCTAATATAGCTACAATATAAATTATAATTATATTATAGCTATTTTAGGATTAATATTTATTTTACAGGCAACTTTGTAATTATTTTAACCAGGTACAATAGCTATTAAATAGTTAAGAACTATTTAATAGTTACCTAGTTAAAATAATTACAAAATTACCTGTAAAATAAATCCTAACCTAAGATATAATTAAACCTAACACTACCCTATCAATAAAATAATTAAATAAACTACCTACAATTACCTACAATTAACCTAACACTACACTATCAATAAATTAATTAAACACAATTCCTACAAATAAATACAATTAAATAAACTAGCTAAAGTACAAAAAATAAAAAAGAACTAAGTTACAGAAAATAAAAAAATATTTACAAACATAAGAAAAATATTACAACAATTTTAAACTAATTACACCTACTCTAAGCCCCCTAATAAAATAACAAAGCCCCCCAAAATAAAAAATTCCCTACCCTATTCTAAATTAAAAAAGTTACAAGCTCTTTTACCTTACCAGCCCTGAACAGGGCCCTTTGCGGGGCATGCCCCAAGAAGTTCAGCTCTTTTGCCTGTAAAAAAAAACATACAATACCCCCCCCCAACATTACAACCCACCACCCACATACCCCTAATCTAACCCAAACCCCCCTTAAATAAACCTAACACTAATCCCCTGAAGATCTTCCTACCTTGTCTTCACCATCCAGGTATCACCGATCCGTCCTGGCTCCAAGATCTTCATCCAACCCAAGCGGGGGTTGGCGATCCATAATCCGGTGCTGAAGAGGTCCAGAAGAGGCTCCAAAGTCTTCCTCCTATCCGGCAAGAAGAGGACATCCGGACCGGCAAACATCTTCTCCAAGCGGCATCTTCGATCTTCTTCCATCCGGAGCGAAGTGGCAGGATCCTGAAGACCTCCAGCGCGGAACATCCATCCGGACCGACGACTGAACGACGAATGACTGTTCCTTTAAGGGACGTCATCCAAGATGGCGTCCCTCGAATTCCGATTGGCTGATAGGATTCTATCAGCCAATCGGAATTAAGGTAGGAATTTTCTGATTGGCTGATGGAATCAGCCAATCAGAATCAAGTTCAATCCGATTGGCTGATCCAATCAGCCAATCAGATTGAGCTCGCATTCTATTGGCTGTTCCGATCAGCCAATAGAATGCGAGCTCAATCTGATTGGCTGATTGGATCGGCCAATCGGATTGAACTAGATTCTGATTGGCTGATTCCATCAGCCAATCAGAAAATTCCTACCTTAATTCCGATTGGCTGATAGAATCCTATCAGCCAATCGGAATCGAGGGACGCCATCTTGGATGACGTCCCTTAAAGGAACAGTCATTCGTCGTTCAGTCGTCGGTCCGGATGGATGTTCAGCGCTGGAGGTCTTCAGGATCCTGCCACTTCGCTCCGGATGGAAGAAGATCGAAGATGCCGCTTGGAGAAGATGTTTGCCGGTCCGGATGTCCTCTTCTTGCCGGATAGGAGGAAGACTTTGGAGCCTCTTCTGGACCTCTTCAGCACCGGATTATGGATCGCCAACCCCCGCTTGGGTTGGATGAAGATCTTGGAGCCAGGACGGATCGGTGATACCTGGATGGTGAAGACAAGGTAGGAAGATCTTCAGGGGATTAGTGTTAGGTTTATTTAAGGGGGGTTTGGGTTAGATTAGGGGTATGTGGGTGGTGGGTTGTAATGTTGGGGGGGGGTATTGTATGTTTTTTTTTACAGGCAAAAGAGCTGAACTTCTTGGGGCATGCCCCGCAAAGGGCCCTGTTCAGGGCTGGTAAGGTAAAAGAGCTTGTAACTTTTTTAATTTAGAATAGGGTAGGGAATTTTTTATTTTGGGGGGCTTTGTTATTTTATTAGGGGGCTTAGAGTAGGTGTAATTAGTTTAAAATTGTTGTAATATTTTTCTTATGTTTGTAAATATTTTTTTATTTTCTGTAACTTAGTTCTTTTTTATTTTTTGTACTTTAGCTAGTTTATTTAATTGTATTTATTTGTAGGAATTGTGTTTAATTAATTTATTGATAGTGTAGTGTTAGGTTAATTGTAGGTAATTGTAGGTAGTTTATTTAATTATTTTATTGATAGGGTAGTGTTAGGTTTAATTATATCTTAGGTTAGGATTTATTTTACAGGTAAATTTGTTATTATTTTAACTAGGTAACTATTAAATAGTTCTTAACTATTTAATAGCTATTGTACCTGGTTAAAATAATTACAAAGTTGCCTGTAAAATAAATATTAATCCTAAAATAGCTATAATATAATTATAATTTATATTGTAGCTATATTAGGATTTATTTTACAGGTAAGTATTTAGCTTTAAATAGGAATCATTTATTTAATAAGAGTTAATTTATTTCGTTAGATAAAAATTATATTTAACTTAGGGGGGTGTTAGTGTTAGGGTTAGACTTAGCTTTAGGGGTTAATCCATTTATTAGAATAGCGGTGAGCTCCGATCGGAAGATTAGGGGTTAATAAATGAAGGTAGGTGTCGGCGATGTTAGGGAGGGCAGATTAGGGGTTAATACTATTTATGATAGGGTTAGTGAGGCGGATTAGGGGTTAATAACTTTATTATAGTAGCGCTCAGGTCCGCTCGGCAGATTAGGAGTTAATAAGTGTAGGCAGGTGTCGGCGACGTTGTGGGGGGCAGATTAGGGGTTAATAAATATAATATAGGGGTCGGCGGTGTTAGGGGTAGCAGATTAGGGGTACATAGGGATAACGTAGGTGGCGGCGCTTTGCGGTCGGAAGATTAGGGGTTAATTATTTTAAGTAGCTGGCGGCGATGTTGTGGGGGGCAGGTTAGGGGTTAATAAATATAATATAGGGGTCGGCGGTGTTAGGGGTAGCAGATTAGGGGTACATAAGTATAACGTAGGTGGCGGTCAGCAGATTAGGGGTTAAAAATTTTAATCGAGTGGCGGCGATGTGGGGGGAGCTCGGTTTAGGGGTACATAGGTAGTTTATGGGTGTTAGTGTACTTTAGGGTACAGTAGTTAAGAGCTTTATAAACCGGCGTTAGCCAGAAAGCTCTTAACTCCTGCTATTTTCAGGCGGCTGGAATCTTGTCGTTAGAGCTCTAACGCTCACTTCAGAAACGACTCTAAATACCAGCGTTAGAAAGATCCCATTGAAAAGATAGGCTACGCAAATGGCGTAGGGGGATCTGCGGTATGGAAAAGTTGCGGCTGAAAAGTGAGCGTTAGACCCTTTAATCACTGACTCCAAATACCAGCGGGCGGCCAAAACCAGCGTTAGGAGCCTCTAACGCTGGTTTTTACGGCTACCGCCGAACTCCAAATCTAGGCCTTAGGGTTTATTTTAAAGGTAAGTATTTAGTTTTAAATAGGATTAACTTAGTTCATAATAGAAATATTATTTAGATTTATTTAATTAATATTTAAGTTAGGGGGGTGTTAGGGTTAGTGTTAGACTTAGGTTTAGGGGTTAATAATTTTATTACAGTGGCGGCGGTGTAGTGGGGGGCAGGATAGGGGTTAATAAATTTATTATAGGTGGCGACGGTGTAGGGGGGGCAGGATAGGGGTTAATAAATTTAATATAGGTTGCGGCGGGTTCAGGGAGCGGCGGTTTAGGGGTTAAACTATTTATTTATTTGCGGCGAGGTGCGGGATCAGCAGGATAGGGGTTAATAACTTTATTATAGAGGGCGATGGTATAGGGGGGGCAGGATAGGGGTTACTAGGTATAATGTAGATGGCAGCGGTGTCCGGGAGTGGCGGTTTAGGGGTTAATACATTTATAAGAGTTGCGGCGGGGTCTAGGAGCGGCGGTTTAGGGGTTAATACATTTATAAGACTTGCGGCGGGGTCTAGGAGCGGCGGTTTAGGGGTTAGTAACTTTATTTAGTTGCGGGGGGCTCCGGGGGCGCCGGTATAGGGAGTAGAACAGTGTAATTTAGTCTGAGTGCTTAGTGACAGGCTAGCAAGAAAGCTGTCAAACAGCCAAAGAGCAGCGAGATCGGATGAGTGATAACTATCACAGTCCGCTGCTCATCGCCCCGCGGCTTTTTGACAGCTTTACTTGATAACTTAGGCGTATTGGGCCGGCGAAGGCAGGAAAGTTGACACGTTGATATCTACCCCCCTCATATTGTTGAGCCCTTATAACTTTTTCTTCCATATTTTTTAAAATGTTTCTATTAGATAGTGTAGTGTTATTTTTAGTGTAACTGTACTTTGTAATACATTTTTGATGTGTTTTCCGATACTTTTGATTCACAAAAACAGTTAACCAGAACTCTGAGGTTGCGCTAACCCAACGCACGTTAACTTCAATTTCACTCAAGCAATCATGTTTACTTACAACTTCTAATACGATTGAAAACCTAATAAGTTCATAAACCCCTTATCGTGTGTGAGTGACTGTTAATGCGCTACTCGTAATCTGGCCCATAATTTTTATAATAAACTTTTTTTTTTACATTTTTATAACAGTCTTTTAGAAACTCTTTATATAGAAATATCAAGGATTTTAAAAACAATATATAAGTTACAGTTTTTTAGAAAGAATAATGTAGAAGACAATTAGGTCCTTTCAAAAGTTTTATAATGTTAAGGAATCAATATGATATTTGATATACTTTTGTAAATATAAAGGGAAGTGAGAATAAGTATAAACCAATTGTCAGTTAGATTTAAACAAATGGTCTAGTGGTAATCTTCACAACAAATATGGGCACTCAAGTTCAATCCCCTGGAGGGTAAATTAAATTTATAGTTTTTTTGAAAAATTAATAAAAAAAAAATATTGCCTTTTAGTTTTTCTTAATAAGGAAATATGAAATTATGTTTACATTCTTGAAATTAATTTGTAAACAAAACTCCCCGAGTGGTGATCTGATAGCTTGGAGGGCCTGGAACAGGGGGTTACCAGATCACATAGAGTCTCATCACCTGAAAGTGTGTCCAACTGCTTTTAGAAATGTACAATTGACATTTTACTAATGTAAATTCGTAAAGAATTTTTTTTTTCATGAAACAAATGTCTAAATGAATAAACCAACAAAATTTAAAGAAAAAGAAAAAATGCTGACAAAATTAATCAGTATTCATTCATTTTCTTTAAATTACCTATTATGGAGTTAGTTACCTTAAGTGCGCTTGGGGGCTGCGCTAACACCAATCCTTCTCATAATCCCGGGCCGCCCTAGTAGGAGGCTTAGCACGGCAGATCACAGAGCCAGCATTAAAGGAGAAGGTCCTTTGTAACATAGGAACTTCCACGAACGCTGAACCGCTGCAGGCCCTTTAGCCGGTTTCTCGATTAACCGGAAGTGTGTGGGAAGAATAGTAGTGGAGCACTGGGGGTGCACGCCGCTGTTTGCAGCCGGTTCCGCTGCTTGCAATCCCAGAAAAACGAAAAAAATGCGGCAGCAACAAGCAGAGTAAGAGGTAATTTAAAATTCAAATACTTTATTTCTCATATCTTAAAAAAGCCAATTGGCAAAGAATACAAAGGGTAGCAGGTGATAACCCTCCTTACATGTTTCGTGCCTATGCTCGGCACTTAATCATAGGAGTGAGATATGTTAGTACAACCCCTGCTATTTAAAGGGGAAGTACCCAATGATGGAAAAGCTTTAGAAACACCTGTATCAAAGTAGTGTTAAAACTGCTTACCCTCACCTAGCACTTACCAAAAACACAGAAAGGTATATTGTGTTTGAAAAAATGTATGTACATGTATGTAAATACTGAATTACTTAATAAGATATATAGTTATACATGATATGTAAATACACATAAGACAACAACTTCAGTGCTATGTTATAACCTTGTAACCTTATGTCATTGTAGATACTAATTATAAATCACCTCCTATAGGCTAAACTGTATTTATTATTTTGTGATAAATACCTATAATAAATATAAAGGGAATTATATCGAGAAATAGGGGACTATATTCATATGTTCCTATTTATGGACCTAAATGTATCCCATTATTCATTCATACTTATACAAACCAAGTATAGAATATATAATATTTAAAATTTAAATTGAACTGAATGAGAACCTAAGATCCAATATTTGTTAAAGGTAGATTACTATATGCAATATTATTGAGAGACTTTGTTAAAATTTCTGCATAGTAAATTAAATTGACCCTTAAAAAATAGACCAAAAAAATATATATATAAATAACTATTCCACATAGTAGGACATGTCCCATTCTCTATTTAGACCCTGTGGTACTATCGTTTTAAGTTTGTAAATCCAAAATAATTCACGTTTGAGCAACAATTTTTGTTTGTTGCCCCCTCTAGTGGGTGACTGAATTTTATCAATAACTTTAACAGTAATGTGTGCTATGTGAGTCATATGTGTTTGATTAAAATGAACCGCTACCGCCGAGTCTTTATTGTAGTTTTTAGTGTCCCTAATATGTTCTCTGATACGTGATCTGAGCTCTCTGGTCGTTTGACCAATATATTGTAGGGAACAAAGGGAACATTCTATTAAATAAACTACAAACTCAGTCCTACAATTTGCATAGAACTCCATAAAGAATACTACTGCAATGAGGCCTACAGACAATTGTCTGATACCAAAACATACAGAAAGCTGGATAGGAATCCAACACAGATATTTAAGTCTAAACTTTATTCAATAATAGAACAAGGAATAGCCATCAATGTCTTCACTGAGGAACAGGTCAAAAATATGATACCGGATCATCCATTAGTGCCTATATTCCATCATGTGCCTAAAACACATAAAAATATGACCTCTCCCCCAGGAAGACCTATCATTTCAGGCATTGGCTCTATGTTTGAGCCATTGTCTGAATGGGTAGACTCCATACTCCAGCCTTTGGTTAAAAGCCTTAATAGCTATTTACGTGATTCAACACATCTGTTGAATTGTTTGGAATATGTAGAATGGAACAAGGAGTTCAGATGGGTGGCCATTGATGCCACCTCCCTTTACTCAAGTATACCCCACATGTTAGGATTAAAAGCCATCAGATATTTCTTGGATACAGCCACACGTTATTCTTTAGAATTCAAACTTTTTTTCTGTGAAATCATTGAATTTTTATTAAAACATAATTTTTTTATGTTTAATAATGAATACTATGTGCAGGTTTGTGGCACAGCGATGGGGGCAAAATTTGCCCCCTCGTTTGCCAACCTGTATGTAGCGTGGTGGGAGGATTTATACCTTTACACTCTTTCCAATCTATTTGCAAAGCATATTATCAAGTATATGCGTTTCATAGATGATCTTATATTTATAGTGGAGGATAAACTTGAGTTGAGCACCTTTTTAGAGTATGTTAATACCAATGATTTAAATTTGAGATTCACAGGTGAATTACAACAATATAAAATATGTTTCTTAGATCTAGAGCTCACAGGTGATCCAGAAAAAGGTGTAATAATGACTGACACATATCGCAAACCAACGGCAGGAAATACCATACTCCATGCCAAATCATGCCATCCCCCACATTTAATTAGATCAATCCCCAAAGCCCAATATATTAGAATGAGAAGAAACACTAATTGTACTGAGAAATTCAATTTACAATGTACTGATCTTACAAACAGATTAAAACAAAGGGGATATTCGAATAGGATTCTTAATGAATCTCACGAAAAGATAAAATATAAGACTCAAAGAGAGGTTATTGCAACCAAAAAGAGATCAGATCAAGATTTTAGTAGAGACAAAATTGTCTTTACCACAGAGTATTCGAAACAATTCAATGAAATCACAGCTATTCTCAAGAAACATTTACATATATTAAAAGAAGATGAATCTTTGGGTAACATTTTTCATACTTGTAAATTTGTGTCCAAGAAACCACCGACTCTGGGCACCAGGCTGGTACCTAGTATGGTAAATACAATAACAAATAAACGGGGGAGTAATTGGATAAGGAAAAAAGGCACATACAAATGTGGCACTAAACCATGCATTACGTGTGAAGTTATTGAAAAAAGTGATACTTTCACCAGTTCAGCAACACATGAAAGATATAATATGGAGTTCTATGCAAATTGTAGGACTGAGTTTGTAGTTTATTTAATAGAATGTTCCCTTTGTTCCCTACAATATATTGGTCAAACGACCAGAGAGCTCAGATCACGTATCAGAGAACATATTAGGGACACTAAAAACTACAATAAAGACTCGGCGGTAGCGGTTCATTTTAATCAAACACATATGACTCACATAGCACACATTACTGTTAAAGTTATTGATAAAATTCAGTCACCCACTAGAGGGGGCAACAAACAAAAATTGTTGCTCAAACGTGAATTATTTTGGATTTACAAACTTAAAACGATAGTACCACAGGGTCTAAATAGAGAATGGGACATGTCCTACTATGTGGAATAGTTATTTATATATATATTTTTTTGGTCTATTTTTTAAGGGTCAATTTAATTTACTATGCAGAAATTTTAACAAAGTCTCTCAATAATATTGCATATAGTAATCTACCTTTAACAAATATTGGATCTTAGGTTCTCATTCAGTTCAATTTAAATTTTAAATATTATATATTCTATACTTGGTTTGTATAAGTATGAATGAATAATGGGATACATTTAGGTCCATAAATAGGAACATATGAATATAGTCCCCTATTTCTCGATATAATTCCCTTTATATTTATTATAGGTATTTATCACAAAATAATAAATACAGTTTAGCCTATAGGAGGTGATTTATAATTAGTATCTACAATGACATAAGGTTACAAGGTTATAACATAGCACTGAAGTTGTTGTCTTATGTGTATTTACATATCATGTATAACTATATATCTTATTAAGTAATTCAGTATTTACATACATGTACATACATTTTTTCAAACACAATATACCTTTCTGTGTTTTTGGTAAGTGCTAGGTGAGGGTAAGCAGTTTTAACACTACTTTGATACAGGTGTTTCTAAAGCTTTTCCATCATTGGGTACTTCCCCTTTAAATAGCAGGGGTTGTACTAACATATCTCACTCCTATGATTAAGTGCCGAGCATAGGCACGAAACATGTAAGGAGGGTTATCACCTGCTACCCTTTGTATTCTTTGCCAATTGGCTTTTTTAAGATATGAGAAATAAAGTATTTGAATTTTAAATTACCTCTTACTCTGCTTGTTGCTGCCGCATTTTTTTCGTTTTTCTGCCTTTGTAACATAGGTCTTGGGATCTGCAAGGCTATATCTCCTATTAGAATTAGATTAGAAGAACGATCAGGATTAGCGAGGCTTTCAAGCACACTAGAGGTAAGTATAATGCTACACGTTAACTTTTTTACCTGTAGTAAAATAACTTTTATATTTGTTTACCGAAAACTAATTTAAAAGTTCTAGAAATACTCAGGATTTGTCTTGTTTAAAATTTTTCAAATGAAATAGATACTGAATATAGTGCAGCAGACAAATATTTGGGGAAATTAATTTCCCCAAATATTCATACCAAAAGATTCAGACAAATCAAAGGTTAACTGCTTTCTAATATCCTGAACTATTGGTAGATGCATAACAGAATATAACCAGGAATGATTATGTCCCTGCCATGAGAATTATTGTAGCATAGGCCAATATATTACAGCCTGCCTAATACAAGATTATTATGGTGTACAATACAATTAGTCTTCACAATAAAATTGATACAGGTTAATGAGGGCACTGCTTCATAGACCTTAGCGTGAGTGAGGTAAAAGGTATAAAGGTTGCTTGGCTGAACTTCTAGAAAGATTTACAGGTCAGGGATAGGGAAAAGAAGAGGTATTCTTGAAGCTTTGAAGGATGGAAGACCCTCTTACATCATGAGGTAAACGGTTCCATTAACTAAGTGTAGCACAATAAAAGTCTTGGAGGCAGGAAGTGGAGAAGGTGACGATAGAGTAGGAAAGGCATAGGCCACCGGTAGATCAAATAAGAGAGTTAGGGGAATATCTAGAGACAAGTGTGAAAATATAATATTGTTAGATAATTGTAAATTAGTGTAAATACCTTAAATTTGATTAGGTACGGTATAAAGATCCATTATAGGGACAGACAAAGATGAATTATTCAGGCAGCAGCATTCATGATGGACTGGAGAAGGAACAAATGGCATTTGGGAAGGGCACTAAGAAGAATGTTGCATTAATAAATTAAAGACAGGATAAGTGAGAAAATTTATATTTTATTGGTGTCTTCAGTGAAAAAAGGATTGCATTCAAGAGATGTTGCAGAGACAAAAATGTCAGATTTTGGGAAGTGCTTTCATGTAAAGGAGAGTGGTGAGTGTTACTCTGAGATTATTGGGTTGTGTAGAAGGGATGATTATAGTCTTCTACTATGAAATAAAATTCAGGTTTTGGAAGTATAGAGGCAAGAGAAATAAGTTGAAGCTCAGTTCTTGAGATATTTAACTATAAGTAGTGTGGAGACATTTTTAAGAGAAAGTGATTGTCTGTGTCAAATGCTGTTTAAAATTTGGTGTGAAGACTTACATAAGAAAATTACAGAAATATTATATCTGCTTGTGGGCAAGATTACAAGTGGAGTGGTATATACTGATCCTACTCGGGTGCTTTATCCGCTAGAAGTAAGCTTTTTGCCGGAGTCGGGTAGTGCTCATACTACAAGTTGTAAGTAAACTGTTTTCACTGTCGCACTACCCCGATGCATGTAAAATACCAAATTTAGAATATCATATGCGTGTATTCCTCCAAGTCAATGGAGCAAAAAAAGTGGAAAAAAAATCGAACCTATTTGCGCGCAAACCCGATTGCATATTCTCAATTGCACTAACCCGACATGAAAATTTGAATATTTCACATTCCAATGTTCTTCACATAGCAGAATATGTTCTATTTATTCATAAATACATATTTCTACATACAGTATATCTGATGGTATTACCTAGGTATAGATATACAGTATATACTGATATATAGGAATATCTATTTATAAATACATTGAGCATATTGCACTATGTGAAAAACATTATTAAATATAAATATTGCATAAATATACCCTTCCATGTTTTCCTCTACTTAACTGCAAGGGATATATATATATGGTAAGAAAAAGGCTCAATTGTTCAGATATCTAACTGTGAAAAGTGTGAGGAGGTGATTGTCTGTGTTAAATACTATTTAGAGAACAAAAATGGAAGGAAATTGGTTTAGGTGTCTGATTGGTGCAGATCTGGTAAAGAGTTGAATGAAGGAAAGTGTTAACTAAAAACATTATATTTAATTCCATTAAGCAATAGAAATGTATTTACTAACAATGAATAATAAGGAATAGTACTTAAATGTGCAATTCCATTGCAAGCTATTCTACTTGCAAATTTTCAATATTCCGTCAGTTTAAAAACAAATCTTTTTTTTTTATTTGATGAAAGTGATTGAAATCATTTACATAGTCCGAGTTCCAAAATGTAGTGTGAAAAGCTTATAGAAAACTGTTTGTCTGATGGACCTCACCTGAACAACAACCTTAAATTAATAATGTTAATCACGTACAAATTTTTTTTTACGTTAATCACTTAAAATTTCTTCCGACAAATTCTCAGTAGAGCGTCCTTTACTTCTTTATTTCGTAGACAATAAATTAGAGGGTTCAACATGGGTGTTACTGTAGTGTACAGCACTGTCAACAATTGTTCCAACACATCAGTGTGTCCGGATAATGGTTTAATGTATACACAAGCAATAGATCCGTAGAAGATTGTGAGCACAGTAAGATGGGACGTGCAAGTGGAGAGGGCTTTTTTTCTTCCCTCCAGGGACACAATGCGCAAAATGCTGGTAAATATTTTATAATAGGATATTAAGCTAAGCAAGAAAGGAAATAATGCAAAAGAAAATGCTTCTGTATGTAAAAATATAGTAAATCCTGTGTCAGTGCAGAATAATTTAGTAAGAGCCCTCGGATCACAGTAAAAATGCTGAATGTTTTTAGAGTGACAAAAAGTTAATGTTGATGCAAAACCAGTAACAAGGAATGAATTTGCACATCCAGCTGCCCAAGTTCCTCCTAAATGCTGGATGCATTTCTCATTTTTCATAATGACAGGATAGTGTAAAGGGTTACAGATAGCAACATAACGATCATAAGCCATGATGGACAACAGAATAATTTCTGTGCTACCCAACAGTAAGAAAAAGTATAACTGTGTGAAGCACTGTTTGTAGCTTATTGCAGCATTTCCAGATAGGAAAATATGCATCAGTTTAGGAAGGGTTACTGTGGTGTAACAGATGTCTACAAAGGACAAGTTACTAAGAAAAATATACATAGGAGTATGTAGGTGAAAATCTATATATACTGCTGCAATTATTACAAAATTCCATAATACTCCTATTATATAAAGAAATAAAAATACAATGAAATGATAAGGTTCCTGTGCATCACTTGCAAAGCCTACAAGGTAGAGACAGTTAAAACATGTGTTGTTCTTCATTATCTTGTTACAAAGTATTAGAATGTCACCATATTTGCTTGTTTTCCTACATACTTTGCCTGTGAACATTTTCTGTGATAGAAAAATATATTTTGTTAATCAGGTTCAAATTCTTAAATATAGATCAAGACATTTTGTAAGAAAAGAAAAATCCCAACATAGAGATCAGCTCAACGTGATATTGAATACAATATACAAAAAGTTCTTGGATTTGAATATTATCAATAAAAACACAGTGTCAAATTAAATAGTATCTCTGTAAAGTATACAGTATATAGGTTTCCTTACACATTTGTGGATGTGATTCAATTCTATGTCAACCCTGACCATTTCATGGTAATCTCTGTTAAAAAGAGGAAAAGAGTACAATGTACCTGTAAAATATGCACATAAGATATTTTAGTTACTGGTTTTAATACATATATTTAAATGAAAAAGTTAGATTACTTATTCAGAATTCCTATCAAATTATCTTTTAGTTGGCATTAAAATCTTTATCTGCTTCAGTTGAATGATAAAACTGCCAGTAGCCATTTCATTTGCAAGATAAAAGTGCTTATAACACCTATAGCCTTGTAATAGATTTCTTCACCAGTTACACATTATTTGGAGGAGCCAGTCCGGTGCTGGAGTGGACAGGGATAGCCACTGTCATTTTGATAGCAAAAGTTGCATTGTTTTCTAGCATTTTGTCCTATTACCTCTGATGGAAGCAGTTAGAGACAAATGTGCTTTAGGTTTAGGCTAGTGAAGTCTGCATTGTGTGCTTGTAATTTCACGAGGGCGATATTTGCGCTCCGCAACCTAATTTTCACATTGCAAGGAAGCTTTGTGTTCACGAGAGCGCTCTTCCATAGGCTTCAATGGGAACTTTGTTCTCTTGCCGTGAGACACAGCTGAGAACCTAGCGCAGCAAAGGGGGCAAGTCATGCAGCGATGGGCAGCAAATGTTAAATATATACAGTATGTATATGAATATATACATATATAGTTATATGTTTATATGTGTATATACACATACTAACACATAAATATAAATGTATATACACATAATAACACATAAATATAAATGTATATACACATACTAACACATAAATATATATGTATATAAGCACATACATATACGTATATTTACATGGAACACGCAGTTCCCCATAAACCGCAATTTAAAGGCATTTTTCAGTTCCGTTTTTCTTTTCTAACACCCCACACCTGATTACTTTAACCCGTAAAAACTGCTTTGTGCAGATTTATTTTTTATTAAAAAAATAAATATAATTTATTTTGGGGCCAATTTGGGCACTTTTGGAAAATGAACCAGAAATCTCTGGTTAATTGTTGAAGCGCTAATTTCTACCATGAGCTCGCGGTAGTAATAACCAGCAGCTTGTAATGGCTGGTTATTTATTACGCGCCCGTAAACGGGCAAATTTGCCCATTTACGGCATGCAATAAAATAGCGCTCAACTTGTAATCTAGCCCTGAACGAGTTAAATTAAAGGAAAAGGGGCAAAAAGATATGCATGAGTAACAATTTTATATTGCAATCTAAAAGTGTTTCATGAGTTTCTGTAGAATTATAGAGTTTAAGTGATACTTCTTTACCAGTTCAGTAATGATACTAGATACTATAATTAATTTGATATATTATAATCCTTTAAAAAATCTTATTAAAACTACTTACTGCACCATTCAAGTATTTGTGAATCAATTTATTAAGGCTAATAATAAGATGACATGAAAATATATTAAGCAAAATGTAAAACATTCTTGAAAAGTTACCCAGCACATTTATATTTCAAAATGTGATGTTTCAAAAATATCTTAGGTTTGTAAATATTTCACAATTCATCATTTACAATTTATAAACTGTATGTAAAAGTTTGTTTCTATGCGTGCATTATATCTTTCTACTATAATACAATGAGGCCAATTTAACAAAGGTCTTGCGGACTTGATCTGAAAGTGCGGATCAGGTTCGCAAGACCTCGCTGCAACGCCGCCCCCTGCAGACTCGCGGCCAATGGGCCACCAGCAGGGGGTGTCAATCAACCCGATCGTACTCGATCAGGTTGAATTCCGGCGATTCCTGTCCGCCTCATCAGAACAGGCGGACAGGGTTATGGAGCAGCGGTCTTTAGACCGCTGCTACATAACTGCTGTTTCTTGCGAGCCTGCAGGCTCGCCAGAAACACGGGGCGTCAAGCTCCATTCGGAGCTTGATAGATAGGCCTCTATGTATTTAAGCATGAATGTAAAGTTTAAGTTTGTTCTCTGAGCACTAATTCTAAAATTATATCTGAAAAACATTCAGCACAATCAGAAAAAAACATAAAATGAAATATGCAATAAAATAAAAATAGAGAACATTTAGGCCTCTATTTATCAATCTGCATATGCTGCTTTAGAGGCCCTTCATCAACAGGCCTCTATTTATCAATCTGCATATGCAGCTTTAGAGGCCCTTCATCAACAGGCCTCTATTTATCAATCTGCATATGCAGCTTTAGAGGCCCTTCATCAACAGGCCTCTATTTATCAATCTGCATATGCAGCTTTAGAGGCCCTTCATCAACAGGCCTCTATTTATCAATCTGCATATGCAGCTTTAGAGGCCCTTCATCAACAGGCCACTGCTTCCGAACCTTTACGCCAGCTGTTCGCTGGCAGATTAAACATCACCCCAGACACGTTTGTCCGTGGTGATGGTATACAAGTCTCTGAGGAAGAAGGAACTATTGCAAGCCATCCTTTGAAACACGTTAGAAGAATTTAGATAAGTAAGCTATACTGACTTTTATATACCGGGTGATCTGTTTTTTCCTGCAAACAGAACAGCTTTTTTTTGCTAACTGGGGATATCAGATTATCTCAAAGTGAATAAGAAACTGTTACCAACGACTGCATATTAAAGGGACAGTAAACCTAGAAAATAATGTTATATAATTCTGCACATAGTGCAGAATTATATAACATTATCTTAGCCAAACTTAATTCAACATAATATTAACGGGGAAATTTGACTAAAAAAAGAGGGTTTTTCAGACCGCCGCTCTTGCTCTACTGAGCGGGTCTGGTTTTCCCCCTGAGCGCATCTGGGCAGCTGTCTAGTCACAGTCATTACACTCAATGCAGCTTGCTCCTGCTCTGTCTGATAGCGGGAGCGAGCTGCATTGAGTGTAATGGCGCGATCGGGCCGGGCTGTGACTAGACAGCTGCCCAGATGTGCTCAGGGGGAAAACCAGACTCGCTAAGTAAAGCAAGAGCGGCGGTCTGAAAAACCCTCTTTTTTTTTAATCAAATTTCACTGACAATATTATGTTGAATAAAGTTAGGCTAAGATAATGTTATATAATTCTGCACTATGTGCCTTTAAGGCTGTATCAATTCCTCATATGTGTCTGAGGACTATAAATGTAAGCCAACATTTTTAAGAGTTTATTAGTTTTAATAAAACTTTTTCACACTATTGCAGCTTTTCTTTTTATTTGCATACTAACTGCGAGAGAGCTTTGGAAGTTCACAATATCACAAGAGATTCCATATCCAAGAGTCAGGAGTGACAAATTTGGAAGTTTACCATACAACAAGAGGGGTGATTCTGCACCGAACCAGAAGGCAACACGAAGTCCAGGAGGTCTAATAGCTACAAGAGGTTGCCTGATCCCTAAAGTGCACAATAAAAGTGCTCTCTTGCAGTGCAACTACCTTACCTCATAAGATTGAGGTCCTATTCTGTAAGTAGGAATTTTAGAAGTTTATTCGCTCTGGGATTTTTTTGCATATGAAATATTCTCTGTAACATTGATTGAAGGACATATATACTTTATATATAACTTTGTATCCATTTATTATTCTAAGAATTGACTTCACACTATACAAGTATATACAAAGATTCATTTTCTTTGGGACACATATATATCTAGGCTTTAAACAGCATTTTCATTATTTTAATATCTGTATAAAAATAGCGCTATATAATTCTTTACACTTTCTTTAAAGGGACTGCAGCTAATATTTCTTTCCATTATTTAGAAGGGAATCTGTGACTCAGTATATTCAGTGTTTTTTTTTCTCTGCCCATATATTTGTGCGCCTTTTTTCCTCTTTCTGTTCAGTATATATATATATATATATATATATATATATATATATATATATATATATTCAGTAAATAAGCACTCACTGGTCTTCAGCCGTCAGGATATACTGAATATTTTTATTTAAGTGACGTTTCGAGACAAAACACAGTCCCTTTTTCTGACAAACAATACTTGCAAATGACAAGCTTTTATAGGCCTGTATAACCCTCCCCTCAATCAAGCCAATCATGGCTGTCCAGGTGCAGAAACCAAGTGATAAGGTAAACAGTGTGTTAATAATGTGTAAACATATACATAATATCTGTGATAACTCGCTTCAGAAAATGCCTACTAGCAATTTATTAGTGTATATTAATATATCTCTCCCATTGCTTCTAGGTGATCAGATAAAAATGGAGTTTAAACAAAAAAATGAACAAGTAAAACAAAACCGGCTCCCCTATATAAATGGAACCTTCCGCTCAACCAATCTCCCCCTCAGCAAGACCTCACACCCCTCCCTCATATCCAATCATATGGGTTAGGGTTTTGTTATTGAACACCATGCTGAGTCACGCCCCATAATATTTGATTAAATTGCATCATCCTGTTTAAAGGGCAACTCATTATACTCAGATAGGCATCCTGCAGCTCTAGCTCCCTCGTTTTATAGTATCGGAGAGTTCCTCATTTCATCTAAGCCCTCGTAAGTGTAAATCATGTTAGCCACTCCCAGTGGGTGTATCCATCCACGGTTCTGAAAGAGCGATCAACAATCACCATACCCATCGGCATTCAATATGCCAAGATCATACTTCACAAATATCCAACTCATTTCGCTTTCACTCTCACATTGCCAGAAATGCAATGCAATCATACGTGCAGCCGCTCTGTAATTCCTATCATCCACATGTGGGCTCGGCTGTCATATCATAAGCCAATCACTGTCCGTTCACTTTCAGATACTGCCCAAGATCCACTGTATGTGTCAGTTTTAGTACCACCCCTTGTGGGCGTGGCCTGAAGGCACACTCGCTCCTGTCAGTATTAAAAACACCACCACGTTTTTAATCCTATTATCTAACCAAGTGTGTGACTATGCACCATTGTCATCAATCTTTGACCAATACCATTCATACTGGTTCTGAATGAAGATGCAAGGCACATAGTGACATAAATACCAACGTATAACTATCTTTATTGTTATGTGAATAATCATAAGCGATCTTCCTAAAATAAAAAGAAATGTGAAGCTAACATTATGGACGTCATCATTATAACTTTATGCAACTGCATCAATCATAGTGTTAAAGGGGTTTTGTCTCCATGAGCATAATGATATTAGCTCTCAGTGAAAATAAAAATGAAACATATTCCAATTGTGTCATACCAAAAGTAATAAAATAAATAAAAAAATAAAAAGGTAATAAAACCTTCCTCAAACTTCTTACTATATTATCATGGCTAATATGCCATATCTATCTTTAAGCTGTGTGCCCAATAGTGTAAGTGGCAACTCCAACCGGTGCTGCACCATGTCGCTTTCAGCACCCAATGTCCTGGGCAAATGACAATAATGAATTGAGACAGTCAGACCCTAAAGAGGGTCCTAGCCATATCAAACACATAATAATCCTTAGACAAATACATAATGTCTTTTTCAATAATCAAAATTCACTCGATCAAACCTGAGCCATAGGAGATCTATCTATGTGACATAAAACATTGAAAAGATAAAGGATTAAAAACACAGAAAAACATATAACACTGTTAAAAACAATCTGTACACACATCACAAGGTACAGTCACTAGAGGGGTCCCATCCTAATAATGCCAAATATAGCATAACATTTTATGTAATACTTGATTGTACTAGAATCATAGTAATGACGACTATGTGTAAACTTTACTGCCTAATGGGTGTTAATTGTGCTATGCTGACTCAATCAGTCCAATATCCTTAAAGGGACAGTATACTGTAAAATAGTTTTTCCCTTAATGTGTTTACAATTGCTTTTTTTTACCAACTGCAGAGTAAAACATGTATGAAAATGAGCTTTTTAAGGTTTATTTCTGTATATTAAAGCTCTGATTTTGTGTTTTGAAGCCACAGCCTAATAAAATGGGTTGAGCTTGTAGGTATAATCTGATCTCATTACTGTATCACATTGTGCACATATACCTGCTTCTTTATCTTATATCTGTCCTTAAAACAATCACCAATGCTTTGAGAGAACAATGGAAAATCAACATTTTATTACCTTATCTCTGCTTTATCACACTGGGAGTGTAATTTCTTCTGCTGGCTGTGTTTACAAAGCTTATCTATAGCTGGTACGCGCGGCCACAAACTTTCAGAATAGGTGGGGATACCACATGCTAAATTAACAATTTCAAATGCCAATATAAGGGTAAAGGAGCTACTTGTAAACAATTTAATACACTCCAGCAGGTAAAGTGGATCATTGGGAACAAATTAAATGGGAGAATTTTTTTGAGTAAACTGTCCCTTTAAGAACTTACATCACATGTTGCTGTGACTAGATCTACCACTCTCATAGGACTGTATGCTTAAATAACATGCTTCTTTTTAGATTGTGAACCCTCATTGGCTATAGGTTGCCAACCTGTGTATACTGCATTGTGGACTCTCATCAGACCACATGTTTAGATATCATGCTATGCCATGAACTGTGATCTCTCATTGGCTATAGGTAGATTTGCCACCCAGTATGGACATTCAGCCCTCTAGGATAAAGAGTCCCCAATTCATAGATCCATCTTTTGTAGGAGTATCTTGGCTCTGTTGCCCCCTCTTCTGAGTTTGGAGACATGGTCTATTATCCAAAACCTTAAGTCTTTTACTGAATGTCCTACCTCCATAAAGTGACGGGCCACCGGTTGATCGGAATTTCTTTTCTGGATAGCAGTTCAAATGCTCGACCGATGATTGGCCATCCTTGTTCTGGCCTAGTCAATTGTTTTTCCTGTATAATACTTCCCACAAGGGCACTTGAGAAAATAGACTATATATTGCGTTGTGCAGGTTAAGAAAAACTTGATCTCATATCTCTTTTGTCGCGTTTGGGATGTTGGAAATGTGTGCCAGTTATCATTCCATTGCATGTGACACAACTTATACATCTATAACATACCTTCTTTTTGTTTAACCATGTGTCTGAATGTTTGTCCATCATATCTGTTTTCATTAATATGTCCGTTAGACTCCGGCCCCTCCTATATCTGATTCTTGGGGTCTCCCACTTAGTGAATGGAAATGAGCGATCAGATTCTAATAGCTTCCACTCCTCTTTGAGTGCTCTCATTATTAATTATTTGTCAGGTGAATATGTTGTCACAAACGTCATTTTCTTAGAAGAGCTTTCTGGTTTACCTTCCGGAGGATCAGTAGCTAGAATGCGCATTTCGGTGAGTTTCTTATTATTATAGCCCCTCTCAGAGAATCTCAATGTAATTTCATCCAATTGTTTTAGGCATTCCTGCCTATCAGTGTTGTTACTTATAACTTTCTGGTATTAAGCCTTAGGAATGTTTTTAATAAGGCTTGGTTGGTGGCAACTTTTGGCATGTAAGATTGAATTTCGATCAGTACTTTTTCTGAACAGCGTCCTACCCAAGCAATCTGAAACTTTAAATATTCTTACATCAAGATAGCCCACTGTTTCTGTACTAGCCGTGTGGCTAAACCTGATGGTGCCTTCCATCACATTCAAGCTATGAATCCAGGCCTCAAGTGTTTTCTCATCATCTTGCCATATAAGGAAGAGGTCATCAATGTAACAACAGTAATACTTTATCTGTTGCATGTCAAAGACCTTCATTTTGTGGGTCTCATAACCAGCCATAAAAAGATTGGCCAAGGATGGGGCCACATTCAACCCCATCGCTGTCCCAGAAATTTGCAGATAGAAGGTATTCTCAAACCGGAAATAGTTCTCAGATAGACAAATTTCCAAAAGTGTAATGAGAAGTTCCTCAGGAGGGCTGACATAGACAGCCTTTTTCAGACATTTCATTATGGCTACTATACCGGAGTTATGCGGTATGACAGTATATAAACTCGTGACATTGAGTGTTACGAGGATGTCAGTAGGCTTGATGTCTGTCAATAGCATTAAATGTGATATAAAATCTGTGGAGTCACGAATGTAGGATTACTGCAGTTTTACCCATGGTTGTAAATAAAAGTCTACAAATTGTGCCAGGGGTTTTAATATAGACCCCCTGGCAGAGACGATAGGTCTCCCTGGTGGGCTTTCAGCGTTCTTGTGAATCTTGGGGAGATTTTATAGAATAGGTATGACTGGAAAATCACACTTTATAAAGTTAAATTCATTCTCTGTTAGTAATGCCCTTTCTTTCCACTCAAGTAGCTTGGCATCAACTTTCCTCTTTAGACACTGAGTGGGATCACTTGATAGTGGTAAATATGTGTTGGTGTCAGTGAGTTGTCTGGTTATTTCTGCTTTATACATCACCACATACATCACTACCACTTCACCCCCCTTGTCAGCGGGGCGAATCACAATTGATTGATCTCCCTGTAAGGTCTAAAGGCTACAAGACATTGCCTGATCCCTAAAGTGCACAATAAAAGTGCTCTCCTGCAGTGCAACTACCTTACCTCATAAGATTGAGGTCCCATCCTGTAAGTAGGAATTTTAGAAGTTTATTCACTCTGGGATTTTTTTACATATGAAATATTCCCTGTAACATCGATTGAAGGACATATATACTTTATATATAACTTTGTATAAATTTATTACTCTAAGAATTGACTGTTCACACTATACAAGTATATACAAAGATTAATTTTCTTTGGGACACATATATATCTAGGCTTTAAACAGCATTTTCATTATTTTAATATCTGTATAGAAATAGCGCTATATAATTCCCTTTTGCCCTCTTTTTGTGTCATATTTGGTAGAAGGTATCTGCGGGAATAGTTTATTTCCATGTAAACTTTCTTTAAAGGGACAGCAGCTAATATTTATATCCATTATTTAGAAGAGAATCTGGGACTCAGTATATTCAGTGTTTTTTTCTCTGCCCATATGTTTTTGCGCCTTTTTTTTCCTCTTTCTGTTCAGTGTGTATATATATATATATATATATATATATATGTGTGTGTGTGTGTGTTTATTGCACAGTTGAGGGCAGTGCATGCACAGCAAGTCTTTTATAGAATGAGGTTGAGATAAAATTTCTTCTAAAAACTACCAAGTTGAGTGTTAAATGAAAATTGTGGTTAAGTTACTAATAACTGACAAGATTGTCTTGCAGTGGCAAAATCGAATGAGGAAAATATTTTTTTACAAGAAAAATTTATCAGCTGCTTGCCTGACTACATTGTACCCTCTAGTATGGAAATATTTCCTTTAACAGACAATTTTATTACAAGACCAGAGACTCCTATTTTGCATATCTTTCTTTATACTACTCAATGCAGCATTTTAAAGTAATGATACAGGAAGACTGAATCAAACATTAAAACAGTAAAGATAAAACAGTAAACATAAGTAGCCAATGAAATGGGTACTTTTGAGAACACAGAAAAAATTGACCAATAGGATGAGTCATAGCTCCCATAAACTGTCCAATACATTCCCCAACTTTCTCTTTCTTTTGCTGCTCGCTGCAGATAAGTTCATTATATTTATTTATGATATATACATTGATATTTCTTATTATATATATTTATTACATTCCCCCTTTTCCTGTTTAATGTTTCCTATTTGTTCATTTTTTCCTTTTTTAATGTGCTTTATTTGTTTTTCTTATTAATAAAAGATTTCTCTTTCTTATTGTTATTTATTTACTTTCTCCTTGTTATGGCTTCTACCACCACTCTACCCATTTTATAGTGCAGTCCCTTCAATATTATAGCCCTCCGGTTGTTTTCTCAACCTTTCTTTCACCTCCCCTTGCTCGTTCTGCTATCTTGCATCTTGTCCTCCTCTAGAGCGGCCGCCCGACATTTTGGTGATGTCATTGGCTCTTCTAGTCTCTTCCCACCTCCTTTTTCCCGCCCTCTGACGCAGTCTTATTTTTTCTTTCTGACAGCTGTTCACTTTGCTCCGTGTGTGGTGAATGTTACTTCCGCCTCATTATTATAAATTGTTTTAAAACATTTTTACTCCTATCCACTAGATGGAGTAAGATTATTACTTATTTATTCATTTTCTATTGCAGACTTCATTCAAAACGGTCTGAGAGAAAAAATTTCTCTGATTTATTTGTCTTTCAAAATTTTTTTAATTTCTGTGGGCTATTTTAAATTATATTAATATCATATTTATCTATATTTATATTTATTTAATAAATCCACAAATTTATTATAAGGATTTTGTTACACTGAAGTTTTTACCTGTTTTTTTACCACATTTAAATTAAATAACTTTTTTTTTTAAATATGTCTCAATCCAATGTGTCAAATGAACCCTTGACTGCACAGTCTGTTCAATTTATGATAGATAATTCTATGGGAAAAATGATGTCTCATATGTCTAATCTCCTATCTCAACAACCTAATACCTAATCCTAAAACCATTTTTAAAAGAAAAAGACCTTGCTCTGTTTCTGTTTTAGCTAGCAAAAAATTGATTTCAAAGTCTCGTCAGACTCTTGAAAGGAAGGAAAACATCCGCAAAACTCCCCCCTAATCCCAAGGGGTTACAAATGGGATAAAAAAATACAGAAACTTCATCTATGAAAAAACCTAAGCAAGTGATCTTATCTTCTAATTCTGATTCTTCTACTGAAGAAGTATCTAACTCTGATTTTGAGGACTTATCTGATCATTTTTTTTCAGACTCGGATCCTCCTAAACCTAAAAAACTTTAAAAATCTATCAAAAAATCTTCTAAAAAAGAAAAATCTAAATTTTTTGACTGCCTTGGAAACCCCAGATTTTGTGCGGATGATTTACATCACCCCAGATCATCTGAGTGGTGCCCTTCTTTAGATGTGGCCTTTTTTATTGATTTCCAACTCAAATTTCCTCTCAAAAAAAGAGAGAAAAAATTTTCTGCTCTCATTTTACTCACAATAAAATGAGAGCAGAATGTCCTCGCCCCCTTCTCTTTAACTCCAGAAATAGATCCCCAAATTAATAAATTTATTGGGTCACTGGGCTATAAAGTTAAGAAGGGCATGGATAGGGCATGGAAAACATGCCAAGACAAACTTTTAGATTCAGTTGGTCCTATTTCAAAACTTTTTGAAATTTCTGAACAGGCTGTGATGGATAATTCCGCTTTAGACCCCTTTTTCGTCAGAGAATGGGTTCAGAGAATTCTCTCTTTCATAGGTAATGCTAACACGGCTATGATCATTGAACGTAGACAGAACATCTTACGTAAAATTGATCCTAAAATTTGTGACAATTCCGTTAATGAATTGGATTCTGACTCTAATGGTCTCCTTTTTGTGATATTTTTCTCAAAGACCTTAATAATTATATAAATACCTTTTCTAATTTAAATAAGGTAAGAACTTCAGTCCGCAAAATTTTTTATCCCAACAGTTTTTCTGACAGGGCCGGGAAAGGCAGAGGTCACTTTCCTGGCCGCACAAACTATCAGTCAAAACCTCAATTCCAATATCAGCAACAATTTCAACACCAATTCCAAAGATCTTTCCAAGATCCCTCTATTTCACAATTCTTCCCATCTCGCTCCAGACCATGGTTCCAAAGGGGTCAATGCTCCAGAGCAAGATCTTGCCCCCCTTCAAGTAAGTTTTCTTTTTCCTTCTCCCCTTCCTTCTTTCCCAAAAAATCTTGGTGGCAGACTCGCCCTTGGATTCTTCAAACAGTTCGAGGTGTTTTGATAGAATTTTCTTCCCCTCCCGTACAAATATTAAGACCTCGTCCCATTCAATTTTCAAAAGAAGATCAAATTCTGGTTTAATCAGAAATTTCAACCCTTTTTCAAAAACAAGCCATACAAATCACCAACTTCTCTCAAGATCTATTTTTCAGCAATATTTTCCTGGTAAAAAAGAAAAACTATCATTTCGCCCTGTTATAAATTTAAGAGAACTAAACGTTTTTGTTTCCTATCATCATTTCAAGATGGAAGGAATTCATCTGTTAAGAGATTGCCTGAGAGAAAACGATTGGATAATTCGTTTAGATCTGACAGATGCTTATTTGACCGTTCCCATTGCCCCGGAACATCGAAAATTTTTGACCTTCTGTTGGAAAGACCAATTGTGGAGTTTTAGTCTTCCTTTTGGCCTTTCTTCAGCTCCTTGGATTTTTACAAAATTATTAAAACCAGTTATGGCCTGGTTAAGACTCAGAGGAGTTCGCCTAATTATTTATTTGGACGATATTCTGATTATGAACCAGAGTTTCATCTCTCTTCAAAACCAATTATCTCTTACCATTCATCTTCTGGAGAATCTAGGTTTTATAATAAACAAACAAAAATCTGTTTTGATTCCTACTCAGTCCCTGATTTTTCTGGGTTTCACCATAGATACTTCCAAAGCCATTCTCAGCTTACCTCCATACAAAATAAAAAATATCAAGAAAGAAATTTCTCGTACTCTCTCAGCTCAATTCATTCCTATCAGGAATATAGCCAGAATTGTAGGGTTACTTTTGTCCTCTATTCAGGCTATATTCCCTGCTCCACTTCACTATTGGGAATTACAACGTCTAAAAATATGTCATTTACAGAAAGGGTTTTCTTATTCTCATTTAATTCAACTTTCTCCAGAAGCCAAGGAAGAACTCTCCTGGTGGCTTTCTCATATGGAGGCTTGGAATGGGAGAGCTATTTTTGGAAATTCTCTAGACCTTATAATCGAATCCGACGCCAGCAGGTCCGGCTGGGGTGCTTGTTGCTGTCCTTCCATTACAGGAGGGAAATGGTCTCTAAAAGAGAAATGTTTCCACATAACTTGTCTAGAACTGTTAGAGGGTTCTTTCGCTGTCAAGAGTTTTGTAAAAAAACTCTTCTCCAGTTACCATCTTGCTTTGCATGGACAATATCTCTGCAGTTCGCTATCTGAACCGTTTGGGGGTACGAAATCCAGAGATCTTTCCAATATTACCAAGGAATTTATCCATCTGTGTTTAGACAGTAATATTTCTGTGAAAGCAGAATACATTCCAGGTCTTTCAAACACAGCGGCAGATTGGGGTTCCCGTTTTCTGATGGATTACAGCAATTGGAGACTCGACAGAGATGTTTTTCTTTCTCTGTCTCACCTCAGAGGTCCCTTCACTATTGACGTTTTTGCTTCTCATCTGAATTTCCAAATTCTCCCTTACTACAGTTGGAGACCGGATCCAGACGCAGCAGCAATCGATGCCTTTTTCCAGCTTTGGCCTCCTCAAGTTGCCTATGCCTTCCCTCCCTTCTCAATGATTTCGAGAACGATTGCTGTGGTTCGCAGAGACAAAATTTCTCTGCTTCTAGTAACTCCTCTTTGGCCAACTCAACCTTGGTACCCTTCTCTTCTAGAAATGTCATTCAAACTTCCTATTCTTCTCCCTCATCTTCCTCACTTGTTATCCAATCCAGAAGGAGATTTTCACGATCTCATTCTTCAAGACTCACTCTCGAAGGACTTTCTGAAGGAGCTAAATCTCTCATGCAGGAATATTGGGCCCCAGGCACCCGAAAATCCTACTTTTATGCATGGACAAAGTGGTCTAGCTGGAGCTTGACTAGGAACTTGGATCCCCTTTCAGCTGATATAAGCCATATTATTAATTACTTAACGTCTCTTTTTGAAACAGGTTTGGCTTACAGATCTATCAATTTATATCGATCTGCTATTTCAGCTAAACATGTTTTATTAAACAATTTTCCTATTGGCCAGCATCCTCTTATTTGTAGACTTTTAAAAGCCATTAGACTTAAACGTCCTCCTACTCCTAAATATGATTTTTTTCTGGGACGTAGATAAGATCTTTTCCCTTTTCAGATCATGGCCTTCTAATAACCTTCTTTCCCTAAAACAACTTTCAGCCAAATTAGCTACCCTACTATGTCTTATTTCTTTTCGAAGAGTTTCTGATGTTGGTGCTTTAGATTTTAATTCTAAGCTCTTCTATCCTGAAGGTGTTACCTTTTTCTTATCCTGTAGAACAAAAACTTTTTCTTCTTCTATTTTTTACCCTTATTTACCTTCTGAAACTTCCCTTTGTGTGGTTAAATGTCTTAAAGAGTATGAATCTAAAACCTCTCCTTTTAGATCACCATCTTCTAATCAACTCTTTATCTCTTTTATTCCTCCTCATTCCCCTGTCACTAACACTTCTATTTCCTGCTGGGTGAAATTTGTTATGAAAGAAGCTGGTATTGATATTTCAATTTTTCTGCTCATTCTGTTAGAGGTTCCGCTGCTTCTAAAGCTTTCCTAAAAGCGGCTCCTTTACAACAAATTTTTATTTCTGCAGATTGTTCTTCTGACTCTATTTTCAAACAGTTTTATTTCAAGCCCATTCATCATCCAGCTAATAATTTATTTAGTTAAAACATTTGCTTTAAACTAGCAAAATAGGAGTCTCTGGTCTTGTAATAAAATTCTGATTATCCTAACTTGTGAAGGTATAATCTAGATTTTATTAAAGACACAGAGACAAGTATTTTCCCACCCTCTGTATTTGTACCCTCCCTTATTTTATCATTATTAACATTTTGTTTGGTTTCAGTTGCCAATTAATCATGAAGACTTACTGAAAAGTGGTTTCATCCCTCTCCATTCTTCACTACAATCAACTCCTCTCATTCCTCGGAATTTCTTCTCCCAGTTCAGAGAATCCTGTTTGCCCTCTCCATCTCTGCGTTATGGAATCAAAAGAAGTTTATTCATTTCCGGCTGGACTTTGATGCTTCTGTTGGTGCTTGTTCTAATGTTGGAACTTTTTTCTGTTCTTATGAATTTCTGTATCTTCAGCGTCAGACAAGAAAGAGGAAGTTGGGGAACGCATTGGACAGTTTATGGGAGCTATGACTCACCCTATTGGTAAATTTTTTCTGTGTTCTCAAAAGTACCCATTTCATTGGCTACTTATGTTTACAGTGTTTTATCTTTACTGTTTTAATGTTTGATTCAGTCTTCCTGTATCATTACTTTAAAATGCTGCATTGAGTAGTATAAAGAAAGATATGCAAAATACTCGTCTCTGTGTCTTTAATAAAATCTAGATTATACCTTCACAAGTTAGGATAATCGGAATTATGTTTCACACCTACCTCTTACTGCAAATGGCATAACAAAAAATAACAGTGCATTTTTTAATCTTGCTTTGTTTGCCTAACTCTAGTATCAATACCTAATAATTAAAAACACAGCAGCTGAACTGGGTTTCATATACAGAAGTGCATACTCTGTCACACTAGCTTGCTTTTATCTCAATAATTTTATGTATAAACACATGCATTATCAATAGAGTTGGGTTTCTGGATATTTATGAGGTATCCTTAAGGACACACAGTTATCTAACATTTTACACTAATTGTGTATCTCCCTGGAAACTTCCTAGAATAAATATAATTGAAATTCCTCTCTGAATATGTTGTTTACAAATTTTGCTTTCATAATGGGCAGCAAGGGATTTAAACTAGACTTGTGAGCGGCAGAAAAATTTGTTTCGGTTCATTTCGGACTGATTCGGATGTTTTCGAATTTCGTTTTCGGATCGATTCGAATTCTGATAAATTTGAATGCATTTGTTTTGGATTCATTTGGATTCGAATAAATTTGGATGTATTCGGATGTTTTCAGTTCGGATTCGATTTGAAGTTCGGTATGTGTTAGGTGGGGTGTGCTATGCTATTAGACTAGTTATATGTACTGTAATATTAGATGTAACCCATAGCAGAGTGATATAACCTAATATACTGTACAATACTAGTGTTATTGTGATTAGTCCATGGCCCTCCAAATGTAACAAATAAATCTGAACTAATTCGGATTTATTTGTTAGTTTCGTTAATACGGTAATTTGGAAATTCGAATCGATCCGAAGCTCTGAATTTGACAAATTCGTCTGAATTTCGATTCGGAATGAAATGCACATGTCTAATTTAAACTTCTATACACTATGTCATTTCCTGCTACCAACTAAACTTCTACTCCTACGCAGGTCTACCCCCTTCTTAATAACAAATAGACCCTAATAAACACACATGAGATTAAAGCTGGGAAGAAAGCCATCATGGCTCTGTTTATTAAGTTTATTAACTCTATCGGCATAACTGAAGCTGACAGAAATTTTATTTAACGGCAGCACTTGATTCCCCAACTAGCCCGTGAGCATAGCTGGTCAACATTTCTGACATACGATGGATTATGGGGGCTATCAGAGTGGATTATGGGGACTGTAAGAGCTGCTCAACCTGCCTACTCACATGGGGGATATTCTTAGGTCAAAACCCCGCAATAACCCATTCATTTTTTGTTTTGATTTAAATTTGTAGAAAAAAATCATCCACTATTCTTTGCATCATGCCAATTTAACCTTGGTATTTATTTCAATATGAAATATTATTTCTCAAATTATTTTAGATTTTTTTAAATTCAATAAAATGGAACTGTTGTACACAAAATAAAAGATAATTTACATTCAGATAGATTACGAGTTTTGCGTTATGACTCAAAAAGCATTGCTATGGCCCATAACTATGCTTTTTTCCTAACGCCGCTATTACAAGTCTTGTCAGAATAGGTGTACCGCATACCTTTTTGTCTGTCACGCAACGTCATTACCGCACTTTTTAAAAAGTCCTTTTTCAATGGGACTCCCATAGCGCCAGTATTACGAGTTTGCCTGGGAGGCCAAAAAGTGAGCGGTACAGCCTAAAATGACAAGATCCATACCGCTATGAGTTTTACGTTACAAAGCTGTAGCATAAAACTCATAACTAAACTGTCACAAAGTACAATAACACCCATAAACTGCCTATTAACCCCTAAACCGAGGCCCTCCCGCATCGCAAACACTATAATAAAATGATTAACCCCTAATCGGCTGCTCTGGACATCGCTGCCACTATTAAAATGTATTAACCCCTATTCCGCCGCTTCCCGACATCATCGCCACTATAATAAACCTATTACACCCTAAACCACAAGCCTCCCACAATGAAATAAACTAAAATAAACTATTAACCCCTAAACCTCTGGCCTCCCACATCACTACATAAATATTAGACATGTGCATGGCGAAAAAATTCGGTTCGGTTCGGATCGATTCGGAATTTTTCGAAGTTCGGTTCGGATCGATTCGAATTCGGAAAATTTTGAATCGATTCATTTCGGATTCGTTTCTGATTCATTCGGATTCGAAGAAATTCGGCTGGATTCGGTTCGATTCAGTTCGATTCAGCAAAATTTTAATTCGGAAATTCAGTTTGATCCGAATCGCCGAATTTTCCCAATTTCCGAATAGAACAAAAACCAATCACACATATCTAATAAATATATTAAACCCTAAACCTAACCCTAACGTAAGCATAACCCTATCACCCCCCTAACTTAAATATAATTAAAATAAATCTAAATAAAACTTACAATTATTACCTAAATATTTCAATACTTACCTATAAAATAAAACCTAAGCTAGCTACTACATTGTACCTATCTTAGGTTTTATTTTTATTTCACAGGTAAATTTGTATTTATTTTAACTAGGTAGACTAGTTAGTAAATAGTTATTAAATATTTACTAGCTACCTAGTTAAAATAAATACAAAGTTACCTGTAAAATAAAACCTAACCTGCCTTACAATAAAACCTAACATTACAATAAAATAAATTAAATTATTAAAATACAATTATCTAAATTACAAAAAAATAAACACTAAATTACACACAAAAAAAGCCCCCCAAAATAAAAAAACCTAGCCTACACTAAACTGGCAATGGCCCTCAAAAGGGCCTTTTGCTGGGCATTGCCCCAAAGAAATCAACTCTTTTACCTGTAAAAAAAAAATTCAAACAACCCCCCAACAGTAAAACCCACCACCCACCCAACCAAACCCCCAAAATAAAAACCTATCTAAATAAACATAAGCTAACCATTGCCCTGAAAAGGGCATTTGGATAGGCATTGCCATTAAAAGGGCATTTAGCTCTTTTACATTGCCCAAACCCTAAGCTAAAAATAAAACCCACCCAATAAACCCTTAAAAAAACCTAACACTAACCCCCAATGATCCACTTACAGTTTTTGAAGACAGGACATCCATCTTCATCCAGACGGCAGAAGTTTTCATCGAAACGGGCAGAAGTCCTCATCAAAGCCGGCAGAAGTCTTCATCCAAGTGGGCAGAAGTCTTCATCCAGACGGCATCTTCTATCTTCATCCATCCGGCTCGGAGGGGGTCCATCTTCAAGACATTCAGCATCATCCAAGATGGCGTCCCTTACATTCCAATTGGCTGATAGAATTCTATCAGCCAATAGGAATTAAAGGTGTGGTGGGTTTTACTGTTGGGGGGTTGTTTGTAATTTTTTTTACAGGTAAAAGAGCTGATTTCTTTGGGTCAATGCCCCGCAAAAAGGCCCTTTTAAGGGCCATTGACAGTTTAGTGTAGGCTAGGGCTTTTTTTATTTTGGGGGGGCTTTTTTATTTTGATAGGGCTATTAGATTAGGAGTAATTCATTTTTATTTTTGATAATTTTGTTTTTTATTTTGTGTAATTTTTTTAATTTTGTTTTTGTAATTTAGATAATTGTATTTTAATAATTTAATTTATTTTATTTTATTGTATTGTTATTTTTTTATTGTAAGGCAGAAAGTCTTAATGTGTCGGCACCTATGTCTTTAAATTGACAATAACCCAATTCAGTTATAAAACACTGTGCCATTGTGTGCAACTTCGGCATATAAACAGCCCTTGGGACTAGTCCTCTCTCTCCCCTTACCTCCAAATGCCTTGATATGTGTGATCACAGCCAAACCCTCAGAGGTTTAAATGAAAATTACCGACCTTCAGCATGCTTATCCTAAGCATACGAGACAGTCCGGCTCTTGTCACCGATTTTGACAACTCCGGTCGGTAATGCAGTTCAGCGGCTCCTCTCTGTTGGCGTGTGACGTCACTTAACCCACTTCCGGTTACTGATTCTTCCTCCCGGTGGGGACTGTAAGATCTTCGGTTAGGGGAGGAGGAGTATAGTTGAGCAGGGAACAACCTGTAGCACAGCTGTGCAACCTCCATTCATTGAACACATGCCAAAAAAGGAAAAAATGATGTGCACCAGCAAACAGCGATGTCAAGTTGAAAATATTTATATGCAAATAAAATCTTTCATCCCAGATAGGGAAACAAATCTTGGATCTCCAGTGGTGAGGTGAGTGGTGTGGGCTCCACTCAGGGACTGCCTGCTGACATGTTTTGGCTCAGAAAGCCGTAATCGTAGCTGCAGTCTCAGGTTGATGCGATAAAATTGTAAAACCTTTACCTGGAGTGGAGTCCACACCCCCAACCACTATTGCCATGGTATCAAAAGTTTGAAACACACCTTATACAAATGGCAATTACTTACAAAATCAAAATTTAAATACATATACATAAAAATCAGCTGTAGAACAGTTAGGGCAATTTATAAAAAAGGTAACATAGATTAACACTTTGATCTCTAAGAAATTTTGATCTCTTATTGTAACCAATGTTACAACCTATAAGATAGTATAACTCTACCTTATACTATTTTTTGGGGGTATATAAAGAAAAACCCCACAAAAATACACAATCTTAATATATTATCTCTTCAATTGTCAGAATACGGGTAATTGTATACATATATGACAATATTTGAGAGTTAAGTTGATTTCAGATACAACAGATAGTGCCATAACCATTCATACAATAGCCTAAAATGGTGTTTAAATATAAACACATCTACAAAAAGTGTGTGGGGGGGGGACAACTTAAACCAAAGTAAAAATCTCGATTAAACACATAGTCAATCATTTTGTTTTGGATACACAGACCCAGGACCATCACTCCCAAAAATTGATCAAATCAAATTCAGAGTTAAGTCCATCGGGCACTCTGGCCCTGAGCCTGTGCATACAGAAAACCTCCCTCTTAGCCAATAACATATCTCTGTCACCTCCTCTTTTTTTGCACTTAACTTGTTCTATAATTGTCCATCAAAGAGTATTGACACTTTTGTTGTGTGTCAACCTAAAATGTTGGACTAATGGTGTTGTAAGTTTACCAGCTTTTATATTGGAGACATGCTCCCTAATTCTTTCATGAGTCTCCCTTGTTGTGAGACCTGTATATTAAATTCTGCACTCAATACAGGTCAGTAAATAGGCAACATAACCTGTCCTACAATTTAGACATGTAAAGTGTCTGAATGACTCTCCAGTAACAGTACTAGTAAAGCCTTCTCCTTGCTGAAAGTATTCACATGCTATGCATTGCGCATAGCTGCACTTGTATGTCCCTTTACATCTTAGCCAAGATGACCCTGCTGGGTTATCTGTCTTTAACTGTGTTGGAGCTAGCATATTTCCAATGCTTGTTCTTCTCCTGAATGCATATCTGCAACCCTTTGTCACTATATTTACCAGGCTATCATCTGCTTTAAATACATTAAAATGTTTCCTGATAATGTTACAAACTTGGTGCTATTGGCTGCTATATTGTGTTATAAAAGATACGCCATCAAAACTTTTAGTCTGTCTATTTCCTTTATTCTTAAACTCAAGGAATACTTTTCTTTCAGTACCCATGATACTTTTTCTATACGATTTCACCTCACTTCTTCTATAGCCCCTTTCACAGAATCTCTCCTCCAGCTCAAGAGATTGTTTTTCAAATTCCTCATCAGTTGTACAATTTCTTCTAAGTCTGATGATTTGTCCCTTAAGGACTGATCTGAATACCCTTTTGGGGTGATTACTCTTGGCGTGGAGGAGAGTGTTTCCTGTGATGGGCTTCCTGTAAACTTTTGCATTAACATTCCCTGTCTCTGTACCTTGTAATGTGACATCCAGAAAATTAATACTTAATTCACTAAATTCAAATGTGAACTTAATTCCTATCTCATTGTCATTTAATATGTGCACAAAGCTAGTGGCTTCTGTCTGGGTGCCTTTCCAGACGACCAAAAGGTTGTTTATATATCTTCTATAGTATTGTATTTTAGATTTCCAATGCTCATCACATCCAAAGATGTGGGACAGCTTCCACCAACCCATAAAAAGGTTGGCGTAAGAGGGGGCAAACTTAGCCCCCATAGCTGTCCCACACCTTTGGAGGTAATGAACATCTTCAAACACAAATAATTTATGGGTAAGCAAAAATTGAGTTACTCTCAGAATGTATCTGCAGAAGTCATGATTGAAATTAGTGAACCTTTGTAGACAAAAATTTAAGGCTTCTAGGCCTTTCTCATGAGGAATAGAGGAATACAGCGAGGCAACATCAATAGTTAGCCAGCTGTATCCCTCCTTCCAAACAAAGCTATCCATTTCCACCAACAATTGCTTAGTGTCTCTCAGGTAGCTAGTCAACCCTTTAACCAGTGGCTGCAGAATCTCATCAAGCCACTGGGAAAGAGGCTCGAATAGAGAACCTATTCCGCTAATGATGGGTCTGCCTTTAATCTCTACCAAAGACTTGTGCACCTTGGGCAAGAAATTAAAAACAGGTGTCACTGGATTGTCAACTATTAAAAATTGACTAGTAAATGAATCTATGAAACCCTCTTCCTTGCCATCATCTACAAATTGTGCCAATTCTCGTCCAAACAGTTAACTGGATCAAAGTCAAGTACCTTGTATTGAGCTGGGTCAGATAACTGGCGTAGCGCTTCATGGATAAAGAAACTTGTATCCATCACTACCACTGACCCACCTTTATCAGATGATCTAATCACTAATTGCTGATTCTCTTTAAGATTTTTGAGAGTTGCTCCTCTTTACTTAGATTAGAGTTTTCTCTCTTATTGGTGATGTATGCTAATTTCGTAAGGTCTGAATCAATTCCTTACTGGAATTTTTCTAAGACAGCCCCCCTAGTGTTTATTGGGTAGAATTTGGAGACATTTTGGAAGGTGGGACCTGTATTAATATTGTCAGTATCGGAGTTAGCAGGTTTAAATGATCCTTACAAAAATAGTGCCTCCAAAGACTCCAAATCCCAGGCCTCCTGGAATGTTAAAATTGGAGCTGCTTCAGTTAACCCCAGTTCCAAATTGTCAGACCTTATGGGATTTTCAATGTGAGGTGTGTTAAAATATTTTTTAAGAGTGAGATTCCTTATCAATTTATTCACATCCACCAATGTCTGGAAGAGATTGAAATTGTCTGCTCCCCCGGCTGGGTGGTAGTGATGATTCCTTCAAAATTCATTTTTCTCCCTTTTCTCCCCCCCCCTTCGAATCCTCTTGGGGGCTTGGAAAAACCTTAACAATTTCTAGATTTTCAGCACTTCTAGTGCTGTCAAGACCTATTTTGTCTTTGTTTGGTTCAAATTGGTATTTAGAGCCTGAGCATTCAGTAAGTGCACTAGGTGCAACAAATGGCCTGTGCTCAACATAACTGACAATGCTCTCTGCCTCTCTTTCCTCTCCAGATGAGGAGTATTCACCTGATGACTCAACTTCACTCTCATTGGCCTCTAGTTATCAAGCCGTCAACCTCAAATACGCTGGAATTCTGCAGCGTATTTGTGGCGAGGCTGATTCGCCTTAGTTATCAAGCCCTACACACCGGCAAAAGTAGAATTTTGTGACGTAAGCTTCGATCCGCCGGACTCAGTCTGACACAGATCGATTCTTACGTCACTCCAGATGTTCCGGACACAAGTTCGGCTAGTTATCAAAAAACTAGCAGGTACGCTCAGCACTTTTCCAGCCCAGCATACCTGGTTTTCAATCCCTGGAGGCGGCGGATCCCATATGAATCAATGGGAGTCTGACAATAGCGAAAGTTCATGTTCGCCGCTGCCCGACAGCCCATTGATTTCTATGGGAGATGTCTGCACCTAACACCCTAACATGTACCCCGAGTCTAAACACCCCTAATCTGTTCCCCCCTACACCGCCGCAACTAAATAAATGTATTACCCCCTAAACCGCCGCTCCCGGACCCCGCCGCAACTATAATATATATGTTAACCCCTAAACCGCCACTCCCGGACCCCGCCGCCACTCTAATAAACTGATTAACCCCTAAACCGCCGCTCCCAGACCGCCACCTACATAATACCTATTAACCCCTATCCTGACCCCCTATACTGCCACCACCTATAATAAATTTATTAACCCCTATCCTGCCGATCCCGTACCCCGCCGCAACTAAATAAATTGTTTAATCCCTAAACCGCTGCTCCCAGACCCCGCCGCCACCTATATTAAACTTATTAACCCCTATTCTGCCCCCCTACACCGTCGCCACCTATAATACATTTATTAACCCCTATCCTGCCCCCCTATACCGCCGCATCCTATAATAAAATTATTTACCCCTAAACCTAAGTCTAACTATAACCCTAACACCCCCCTAACTTAAATATGAATTAAATACATCTAAATATTATCACTCTTATTAACTAAATCAATCCTATTTAAAACTAAATACTTACCTTTAAAATAAACCCTAATATAGCTACAATATAACTAATAATTATATTGTAGCTATTTTAGGGTTTATTTTTATTTTACAGGCAAATTTCAATTTATTTTAACTAGGTACAATAGCTATTAAATAGTTATTAACTATTTAATAGCTACCTAGTTAAAATAAAGAGAAATTTACCTGTAAAATAAAAACTAACCTAAGTTACAATTACACCTAACACTACACTATCATTAAATAAATTATTCCTATTTAAAACTAAATACTTACCTGTAAAATAAACCCTAAGATAGCTAAAATGTAATTAATAATTACATTGTAGCTATTTTAGGATTTATATTTATTTTACAGGTAACTTTGAATTTATTTTAGCTAGTTAGAATAGTTATTAAATAGTTATTAACTATTTAATAACTACCTAGCTAAAAGAAATACAAAATTACCTGTAAAATAAATCCTAACCTAAGATACAATTAAACCTAACACTACACTATCATTAAATTAATTAAATCAATTACCTACAAATAACTACAATTAAATACAATTAAATAAACTAACTAAAGTACAAAAAATAAAAAAAACTAAGTTACAAAAAATAAAAAAAATAAGTTACAAACATTTAAAAAAGATTACAACAATTTTAAGCTACTTACACATAATCTAAGCCCCCTAATAAAATAACAAAGCCCCCCAAAATAAAAAAATGCCCTACCCTATTCTACATTAAAAAGTTACCAGCTCTATTACCTTACCAGCCCTTAAAAGGGCCTTTTGCGGGGCATGCCCCAAAGAATTCAACTCTTTTGCCTGTAAAAAAAAAATACAACCTCCCCAACATTAAAACCCACCACCCACATACCCCTACTCTAACCCAAACCCCCCTTAAATAAACCTAACACTACCCCCCTGAAGATCATCCTACCTTTAGCCGTCTTCAGCCAGTTAACCACCGATGGAACAGAAGAAGACATCCGGAGCGGCAGAAGTCATCATCCAAGGGGCGCTGAACAAGTCTTCCATCCGATTGAAGTCATCATCCAAGGGGCGCTTAAGAAGTCTTCCATCCGATTGAAGTCAACATCCAGGTGGCGTCTTCAATCTTCATCCATCCGGAGCGGAGCGGAGCCATCTTCTTCCACTGACGACTGAACGATGAATGACGGTTAGCGTTCACAATGGGTAAGCGCGGTGTAGCAGCGTCCGGAACCGGAACCGGCAACTGAAAGTAAAGTCCTCCAATGAAAGAAGCTGACAGAGTGCCGTAGCCAGCGATAACTCACATCGCTGATAATTGACCAAAGACAGGAGGGTAGACGGCAGGCACTACAAAAACCAGGTCAGCGCCACTCAGACGGATAAAAAGTAGAAAAACTTTATTTTGAAAAAAATGTTTAAAATTTAGTACACTTAAGTGAGGCTAGACACAGGTACAGGGGGGGGACAAAACAAACAAGCCTGACGCGTTTCGCACCCTCTAGTGGCGCTTATTCATAGGCTGCAGCACCAAGTTACTAGTGCCTTTTTAAAGGGAAATTAAGCCATTAACCCTTTGTGTAAATGAGACAATTAAAAACAAAAACAGATTAAAAACATTAGCAAATTTACATTGGGATAACTTACTTAGAAAAAAGAGAAAAATATATATATATACAGGTTTCAACTTACTATAATGGCATAGAGACTGAATTAATTAATTACCTAGACATTGTAGTAAACTAATTAGTTACCTAGTGATTATCACTAATGGCTACCATATAAGTCATTATTCTTTACTAAAGGTAAAAAAGATTAGTTTAATAAGCTAGAATTAATTAAAGAGATATCAGACTATATATAAAGATGTATAAATAAATTAATGAGGTTAATTAAATGGATAACAGACTATGACAAATATTTTCAATTCATAATGAACAAAAGAAATAAACCAAATAGAATGTAGAGATTCAATACAGCTAATCTATAAGGTAATTGATATCGCATGCTTTATTCATACCATGGGGATGCCGAGTATTAAGCTTTATGATCCAAAATATTTCTTTCTTATCCAATATTTTTTGCCTATTACCCCCTCTGGTAGGAACTTTCGCAATATCAATTATTTGAACTGAAATATCTGCCTTATGTGTGAAATGTAATCCATTGAAGTGACTCGCAACTGCTGAATCTTTGGAATAAGTGACGTCATCCAAGATGGCATCCCTCGAATTCCGATTGGCTGATAGGATTCTATCAGCCAATCGGAATTAAGGTAGGAAAAATCTGATTGGCTGATTAAATCAGCCAATCAGATTGAAGTTCAATCCGATTGGCTGATCCAATCAGCCAATCAGATTGACCTCGCATTCTATTGGCTGATCGGAACAGATTGGGCGTTTATACCATATTCACGTTTGACCCACTGATTATGCATATATGATTAATTGTGTCACACGTATATAATTATTGGTGTTACTTTGTTATATGAACCTATTTTTATATATATATATGTTTTTTATTATGCATGTGAAAAGAAGCGCAGCTTGAGTATTTGTAATCGTCTGTCAGCTTAAATATTTGAATAGTGTTTGTGATGCGGGAGGGCAGCGGTTTAGGGGTTAACACGTTTATTATAGTGGCGACAATGTCGGGGAGCGGCAGAATAGGGGTTAATAATTTTTTTTAGTGGCAGCGATGTCACATTTATTATAGTGTTTGCGATGTGGGAGGGCCTCGGTTTAGGGGTTATTAGGTAGTTTATGGGTGTTTAGTGTACTTTGTAACACTTTAGTTATAAGTTTTATGTAACAGCTTTGTAGCGTAAAACTCATAACTACTGACTTTAGATGGCGGTACAGTTCTTGTCATTTTAGGCTGTAAAGCTCACTTTTTAGCCTCACCACAAAACTGGTAATACCGGCTGTCATGAGATGCAGGACATATGCAGGACACAGCAATGATGGTACAACTCTATTTTATTACAGAGCATAGAAACATACATCTAGTAAGGTTGATTTCACTAACTAACTGCGACACAGACTACTGGACCTAAGCCCCGCCCCCAAACTAGTGACATCACATCCTGCTCTCATCACATTTTCCCCTTTTTCAAAGGCGAAGCATACATTTGAATATACAAATAACAAGGTATACAACAACATTTTTTTTCGAACAATATATAAACAAATAGGTTCAGAAAATATAAACACATAAATTACATCCTGAATTGGACATCGGGGTAGACTACCCTAGTCCACAGTGACCATGGGATTATTCTGCCCATACTTCTGGTCACTGTTCTAGCTAAAGTCAGTCCCTATATCGGGTCGGAAGTTTCACCACTCTTCTGCTTGATGTAACTTTGCATGAACTGTCCTCTGATACAGAAGATGGTGAATAAGAGTCCGCTGGAGGCAAAGATATATCCCCGCTGTGATCTTGCTGAGGGGGCGGCTGGAAGACACCCACTGAGGGTAAAGTGGTGCGAATCTGGCGTCCTAGCATCAGCTGTGCCGGGCTAAACCCGGTGGCTTGAATGGGCGTTGCCCTGTATGACAAGAGGGCTAGGTACGGCTCAGATTGCTTTAGAATGAATTTTGTTGTTTGAACTGCCCTTTCAGCCATTCCGTTGGCCTGCGGATAATGTGGACTTGACGTGGAATGTACAAAGTCATATTCCCTGCTGAAAGCACTGAACTCTGTAGAAGCAAACTGCATACCATTATCACTCACCAGCTCCATTGGAATGCCCCACCGGGCGAACAAGCTCTTCAGGCGAATGATAACGGCTTGACTTGTGATATCATTCAGGGGTGCAATTTCCAAATATCTGGAATAGTAGTCGATCACAACAAGGAACTTTTTCCCATGCAGTTCACACAAATCAGCAGCTTTTGTCTGCCACGGCCCTGCAGGCAGCGGAGTAGAAATCAAGGGCTCCTTTCTCTGAGTAGGCCGGCGTTCCCGGCAAAAGGCACATTTAGACACGTGATTTGCAATGTCGGAGCTGATCCCAGGCCACCACACAGCTGTAGCTGCCCTTTCTCTGCACTTTGTAATGCCTAAGTGGCCATCGTGAATCCTGTTTAACATCTCCTTCCTCATGCTGACAGGAATTACGATGCGGTCTTGGAACAGCACCAACCCCTCCAGCTCCGTGAGCTGCGATCTCTCTGGCTGGTAAGAACTTAAAGACATCCAGGCTGCCCGGCTCTCGGGCCAGCCTTCTTTTATGTACTTTATACCTCTTGCAGATCTGTGTCCAAATATGTCTCTTTCTTTATTTCCTCCAGTTTCCTTGAAGAAATGAACTTAGAGGCCAGAACTGAATCAACATACACTTTCACATCAGATTCAGTGGAGGATTCTTCAGCAGCAGCCAGCGGGAGCCTGGATAGTGTATCCGCCACAACCAGTTGTTTCCCCGGCACATGCACTGCCTGAACATTGAACCTGAGCAGTCTCATTAAAAGTCTCTGGCATCTTAAGGGTGTTTTGTCAATATCATAAGAGTTGATTAGAGGGACTAGCGGTTTGTGGTCAGTCTCCAGACTAAATTTCTCCAAACCTACTAGATAACGCTGAAAGCGCTCACAGGCCCAAACTGCAGCCAGGCACTCTTTTTTCAATTTGAGCGTATTTTGACTCCGCAGCCGTCAGTGTGCGGGAACAGTAGGCGATGGGCTGTAGTTTATTTTCATTTAACTGCAGGAGAGCAGCCCCCAACCCATAACTGCTTGCATCGGCACTAACCACAGTCTTTTTTGAAGGGTCGTGGAACCCCAGCACTGGGGCAGACCCCAGCAGGGACTTGGCCTGCATAAAAGCTTTTTCTTGTGAAGGTCCCCAGACCCAGGCAACGTCTTTCTTAAGCAACTCTGTGATAGGGTGTAAAACTGTTGATAAATCTGGAAGAAACTTGCCCACGTAATTTACAAGGCCCAATATCTGTCTCAGCTCATGTACATCAGAAGGACTTTTCATCTGTTCAACAGCACGCATTTTCTTGGGGTCTGGCTTGATGCCCTCCCCATTGATGATATGCCCAAAGTAACATAATTCAGTTTTCCTAAAATGGCATTTTTCTTTATTCAGCTTCAGCCCAGACTCTTTGATAGCCTGTAGCACACAACTTAAATGCTGATCATGCTCCTCCATTTTAGACCCATACACTAGAATGTCGTCCATGACGACCGCTGTGCCCACGTGGTCACTCAGAAGAGAACTCATTTCCCTTTGAAAGATTTCAGGAGCAGAGGATATCCCAAAGGGGAGTCTGCAGAAGCAGAACTGACCTACCGGTGTGATAAAGGTAGTCAGTTTGCGGCACTTTGGATCCAGGGGGATCTGCCAAAACCGATAGAAGCGTCTAATGTGGAAAAGTTCTTCGCCCCAGCCAAATTTGGAGCTATATCTTCTAATGTCGGCAGCACAAATCTATCTCTCTTCACTACCTCATTCAACCTTTTCAGGTCCACACAGATGCGCACCTTTCCGTTTTTCTTTGCAACTGGAACAATGGGGGCGCACCAATCAGTCGCTTCAACAACCTCTTTAATAACCCCCATAGACTTCATGTGCATAAGCTCCTTCTCCACTTGAGGCATGAGCGGGAACGGAATTCTACGGGGAGTAGAAATGCTGTATGGGACTGCGTCACTTTTAAGTGCTATACGGACAGGTTTGCAATTCAGTAGGCACAACTAGCTATACATATCTTTAGAAATCTCATTCACTCTGGCCACGAGGCCCAAGTCACAGGCTGCTTTTCTGCTCAATAAATTGCTAACACACTGACCTCGAATCACATGCACCCACATAGTGAACTTTCTTTGCTTGCACTCACAGCTGGCAAGAAATTTCCCCGCACAATCAATGCGGCCACCAGGACTATTGACATTTGTAGTAACCTTCGCCAGCTGGGGCTGTTGAGGCAGTTTCATAAATGCAGCAAAAGACATTACAGTGATATCTGCTCCTGTGTCAATCTTAAAATCAACTTTGGCTCCCATTACAGTAAAAGTAACTTTCCAATCTTCCTCTGAGCTTGGTCGTTCCACAACGGACCCCACAAAAGACACTTCCTGACCCTCCTGGTCACTGTCCACATGCATCTCCTTAATGTATTCAGTTTTACACACCACTTCAAAATGGCCCATTCTGTTACATTTTCTGCATCTTTTATCTCTGACCGGGCATATAACACTCTGATCATGAGCACGGTAGCACCGTGTGCATCGGGCATGCTGAGCCCATCCACTTCTAGGCATTTCCATTATTTTAGATCTACCTGGACTGTTGCACTTCATACACAATACTCTCAGACCTCAGATCAGCACTCTGCTTTTTCACCAGTTCACTCTGGCGGGCCACCCTAATAGCCCCATCTAATGTTAAATCAGGCTCTAACTGCAGCTTCAGTGAGACTTCAGCATCTGCAATTCCAATAACTATTCTGTCTCTGATTTGCTCTTCTTTAGCAACACCAAACTCACAGAATTCAGCTAGTTCATACAGGCTGCGCACAAATGACTCCACAGATTCTCCCACACGCTTATTACATTTGTGAAAACAAGCTCTCTCATAAATCACATTTCTTTTGGGCACAAAGTGGGCACTGAGTTTATCCATAACTATATCAAAGTTAAATTCTTCCCCTTCTTGGAAAGTAAAAGCATTGAACACTGGCTCCACATCTTTCCCCATAGAGTATAAAAGAGAATTAACTTGTACATCACCACTCTCCTTGTTCAGTTTGGATGCAATCCTGAAGCGCTGAAACCGCTGATGCCATGTGGGCCAAGCTGCAGGCTGAGAGAAGTCAAAAGGCTCAGGTGGGGCAAACTTTGACATTGTCATCGATCAGGAACAGAAACACAGGCCAGAACTTCTGACACCATGTCATGAGATGCAGGACACAGCAATGATGGTACAACTCTATTTTATTACAGAGCATAGAAACATACATCTAGTCAGGTTGATTTCACTAACTAACTGCGACACAGACTACCGGACCTAAGCCCCGCCCCCAAACAAGTGACATCACATCCTGCTCTCATCACTATGGGAACCCCATGAAAAAACGTAATTTTAACGAGTGCGGGACTGACGTTGCGTTACAGGCTAAAATGTGTGCGGTACAGCTATACCGACAACATAGCTGCGATAGCTGCGGAGCTGTTTTAACGCTGAAGATGTCATATTTTAAGCGTTACAAGCTGCAAAGCAAAACTTGTAATTTAGGTTTCTGTGAGCTTTGCTCTGTGAGGCTTGCTGCATTCAAGAGACACTGTACCCATTTTTTTTATTTTGTAATTCAGAAAGAGCATGCAATTTTAAGCAACTTTCTAATTTACTCCTATTATTATTTTTTTGCTATCATTATTTTGAAAAAGAAGGCATCTAAGCTTTTTTTTGGTTTCAGTACTCTGGACAGCACTTTTTTATTGGTGGATGAATTTATCCACCAATCAGCAAGGACAACCCAGGTTGTTCACCAAAAATGGGCCGGCATCTAAACTTACATTCTTGCATTTTCAAATAAAGATACTAAGAGAATGAAGAAAATGTGATAATAGGAGTAAATTAGAAAGTTGCTTAAAATTTCATGCTCAATCTGAATCACAAAATATAAGTTTTGGGTACAGTGTCCCTTTCAGTTTCTGTGTGTTAAGTTTTTATGTTAAAGTATAGAGTTTGAGAACTAAGGGAGTTAGAGCAACTAAGGGGTTGGAATAACCAAGAGTGAATATACATGTTTTTATATTTTTAAGTTAAACCTTTTTAGTAAGAATGTATGAGAATCTCACTCAGTGGAGCAGCCACTTCAGGGATCATATCTTTGTGGCTAGTGTAAGTATATTGCCTCTTTAAAAGCTTGTTTCAGAGTTCTAGAGGAACATATTGCAACACTGCATGGTATTCAGACAATTGAAAGGGAAATGGATATTGCTGAGCAGGTTGTTCATGGTTCTAGAAGTGGGAATGTAGAGGATTCAGATTGGGAGACTACAGTAAGTAACTTGGTCACAGTTAGAAGGGGAAGTAAAAGTAAGTGGAAGAGACAGGTCAGTTCAGAGTTGGTACACCCCAAAAGATTTGCCAGATGAGTGAAGATGTTCAGGGGTGGCAATGTCAGAGAAGACTGTTCTGCCTAATATAGTGAACAGTCCTTCAGTAATGGAAGAGGAGTAGACCATAGTGAACAGTCCTTCAGTCATGAAAGAGGGGCATATATAGTGAACCGTCCTTCAGTCATGAAAGAGGGGCATATATAGTGAACAGTCCTTCAGTTATGGAAGAGGGGCATTGAAGTCTGGGCCTGAGGCAGATGTTGGTTTTAGGAGACTCAATTATTAGGAAGGTATTTAGTCATCCAGATCCCTTAAATAAAACAGTTTGCTGTCTTCCAGTGGCTCATTTTAGGCATTTTGTTGAGCGTATGGACACATTGTTAGAGGGATCTGGGTCTGCTCCAGCAGTCATGGTGCATATTGGCACTGATAACAGAATCAGCAGGAGATGGAGTGTCCTAAAAAATGACTTCAGGGAGTTAGGTAGCAAGCTTAAAGTAAGGACATCCAAGTTCATATTTTTGGGGATATTACGAGTTCCATGTGCTAACTCAGTAAGGCAGAACGAGCTAAAGTCAGTTATTTCCTGGTTAAAAACATGTTATAAAAATGAGGGGTTTGACTTTTTTAGAGCACTGGGCTGACTTTTCATTTAGGTAAAATTTGTACAGTAAGGATGGATTGTACCTGAATGACATGGGTGCAGGTGTGTTGGGGGAGAGGATAAGGACATGCTTAGAGAATCTTTTAAACTAGGCAAAGGGGGTTGAGGGTCAGTCCAAACATAATAGAACAGACAAATCAGTCTGTTAGTAGGACACACCTAGAATATCTCAAGAAATGGATAACAAAAGGGTACACTTTAGAATGTTTGGAAGAAATTGCAACAAGTAGCAGCAAAAAGCACATTAGATTAAATTTATGACAGCAAATGCAACAAACGTGTCAGGTAAAATAGGGGAGCTGAAGCTCTTAGTTGCAGAACAGGACTATGATATTATCAGTATAACTGAAACCTGGTGGGATGATTTATATGACTGGGCAGATAATTCAAAGGCTTATACTTTATTTAGAAGGGACGGGAGTAATAAAAGGGGTGGAGGAATTTACATGTATATTAAAATTAAATGATTTAAAGGGACATGAAACCCCAAAATGTTATGATTTAGATAGAGAATACAATTTTAGACATCTTTCTAATTTACTTATATTATCTAATCTGATTTATTCTCTTGGTATCATTTGTTGAAGGAGCAGCAATGCACTAATGGTTTCTAACTGAACACATGGATGAGCCAATCACAATCGATATATATATATGCAGCCACCAATCAACAGCGAGAACCTAGGTTCTCTGCTTCTTCTAAGCATACCTAGATAAACCTTTCAGCAAAAGATAACAAGAGAAGGAAGCAAATTAAATAATAGAAGTAAATTCAAAAGCTGTTAAAAATTGTATCTTCTATCTGAATCATGAAAGAAAAATTTTGGTTTTTATGTCAATTTAAGGAAGTTGTTAAACAACATAAATTGGGAAAAAGTATTCTCTAATAAAATAACAGAGGGTAAAACTTTGTTAAATAAAAATACATATTAACACAGTAAAGAAGTGTTACACATTTACAAACTGCTCAAACATGAAAATGTCATCATGCAACACTGATGCCTTGCAACATAATTTAATGGTCATAAAAGTAAAATAAATAAATCCAAGCCAATGTTGCTAAATAAAAATGTGCTAAGAGAAATTAGGAAAAATTGTAGGGCATTTTAATTAGTTAAAGAAATTAGTACAGACTCAACATTTCAAACAAAGCATGCAAAAAAACAATCACATTAGCCAAAATGTAAAATTTAGGATTAAATGCAAAGTCAAACTCTGATGGGCCGATTTATCATGTGTTCTGTGGAGTATGTGGACATGATCCACTGTATCGATCATGTCTGCCACACATCGATACTTGCCGACAGCATACGCTGTCTGTATTTATCATTGCACAAGCAGTTCTGGTGAAATGCTTGTGCAATGTCACCCCCTGCAGATTCGGCTAGCAGGGGGTGTCAATGAACCCGATCGTATAGGATCGGGCGGATTGCTGTTTCTTAACTCCGGTTTCCGGTGAGCCTGAAGGCTCGTGCGGAAACAGGGGTATATGGTCCCATTAGGGCCGTGATAAATCGGCACCTAAATGTTTTTTTTAAGTACATAAATGGCAAAAATATACACAAGAGAGGAACCAATGGGAGATACTTTGAAACAAACTAGAACATACAAGCCCATACCATTAACTGGATTATCTCTAGAGGATATCAGGAAAAAAAATGGACAACATTAAGGTAAATAAAACTCCAGGCCCAGATTAAATGCACCCAAGGGTTTAAGGGAATTTAGCACTGTTAAAGCCAAATCGCTACTCTTACGGCTAGATTACGAGTTTTGTCGGTAAGGTCGTGCGGTGCTAGCGCTCCTTTTTTTCTTACCGCTCCCTTTAAACAACGCTGGTATTAGGAGTTTTCTTTAAGCCGGCGTTAGCCAAAGAAAAGTGAGTGTTGAGCAAAATTTAGCTCCACATCTCACTGTAATACCAGCGCTGCTTACGGTAGCGGTAAGCTGGCAAAACGTGCTCGTGCACGATTTCCCCATAGGAAACAATGGGGCTGAGCTGGCTGAAAAGAAAAACCTAACACCTGCAAAAAAGCAGCTTTCAGCTCCTAACGCAGCCCCATTGTTTCCTATGGGGAAACAAAAACTATGTCTGCACCTAACACCCTAACATGAACCTCGAGTCTAAACACCCCTAATCTTACACTTATTAACCCCTAATCTGCCGCCCCCGACATCGTCGCCACCTGCATTATACTATTAACCCCTAATCTGCCTCTCCGGACACCGCCGCCACCTACATTATACTTATAAACCCCTAATCTGCTGCCCCCAACATCACCGACACCTACATTATAGTTATTAACCCCTAATCTGCCCCCCAATGTCGCCACAACTATATTAAATTAATGAACCCCTAATCTGCCGCCACCAATGTCGCCGCCACTATAATAAAGTTATTAACCCCTAAACCTAGGTCTAACCCTAACCCTAACACCCCCCTAATTTAAATATAATTTAAATAAATCTAAATAAAATAACAATTAAATAAATGATTCCTATTTAAAACTAAATACTTACCTATAAAATAAACCATAAGATAGCTACAATATAACTAATAGTTACATTGTAGCAAGCTTATGATTTATTTTTATTTTACAAGCAACTTTGTTTTTATTTTAACTAGGTACAATAGTTATTAAATAGTTATTAACTATTTAATAACTACCTAGCTAAAATAAGTACAAAATTACCTGTAAAATAAATCCTAACCTAAGTTACAATTACACCTAACACTACACTATCATTAAACTAATTACCTAAACTACCTACAATTAATTACAATTAAATTAAATAAACTAAATTACAAAAAAAACAAACACTAAATTACAGAAAATAAAAAAAGAATTACAAGAATTTTAAACTAATTACACCTAATCTAATCCCCCTAATAAAATAAAAAAGCCCCCCAAAATAATAAAATTCCCTACCCTATACTAAATTACAAATAGCCCTTAAAAGGGCCTTTTGCGGGGCATTGCCCCAAAGTAATCAGCTCTTTTACCTGTAAAAAAAAATACAATACCCCCCAACATTACAACCCACCACCCACATACCCCTACTCTAAAACCCACCCAATCCCCCCTTAAAAAAAACTAACAACCCCCTGAAGATCACCCTACCTTGAGCCATCTTCACCCAGCCGGGCACAAGTGGCCCTCCATACGGCAGAAAAGGTCCTCCAGATGGCAGAAGGCTTCATCCAGGCTGCATCTTCTATCTTCATCCTTCCGGCACGGAGCGGGTCCATCTTCCATCCAGCCGACGCGGAGCATCCTCTTCAATCGAAGTCCTAATGAAGAATGAAGGTTCCTTTAAATTATGTCATCCAAGATGGCGTCCCTCGAATTCCGATTGGCTGATTCTATCAGCCAATCGGAATTAAGGTAGGAAAAATCTGATTGGCTGATGCTATCAGCCAATCGGATTGAAGTTCAATCCGATTGGCTGATCCAATCAGCCAATAGAATGGGAGGACAATCCTATTGGCTGATTGGATCAGCCAATCAGATTTTTCCTACCTTAATTCCGATTGGCTGATAGAATCGAGGGACGCCATCTTGGATGACGTCATTTAAAGGAACTTTCATTCTTCGTTAGGACTTCAACTGAAGAGGATACTCTGCGTCGGCTGGATGGAAGATGGACGAAGATAGAAGATGCAACCTTGATGAAGCCTTCTGCCGTTTGGAGGACCTCTTCTGCCCTGATTGGATGAAGACTTCTGCCGTATGGAGGACCACTTGTGCCCGGCTGAGTGAAGACGTCTCAAGGTAGGATGATCTTCTGGGGGTTAGTGTTAGGTTTTTTTAAGGAGGGATCGGGTGGGTTTTAGAGTAGGGGTATGTGGGTGGTGGGTTGTAATGTTGGGGGGGTATTGTATTTTTTATTACAGGTAAAAGAGCTGATTACTTTGGGGCAATGCCCCGCAAAAGGCCCTTTTAAGGGCTATTTGTAATTTAGTATAGGGTAGGGAATTTTATTATTTTGGGGGGCTTTTTTATTTTATTAGGGGGATTAGATTAGGTGTAATTAGTTTAAAATTCTTGTAATTCTTTTTTTATTTTCTGTAATTTAGTGTTTTTATTTTTTCGTAATTTAGTTTATTTCATTTAATTGTAATTAATTGTAGGTAGTTTAGATAATTAGTTTAATGATAGTGTAGTGTTAGGTGTAATTGTAACTTAGGTTAGGATTTATTTTACAGGTAATTTTCTACTTATTTTAGCTAGGTAATAACTATTCTACCTAGTTAAAATAAATACAAAGTTGCCTGTAAAATAAAAATAAATCCTAAGCTAGCTACAATGTAACTATTAGTTATATTGTAGCTATTTTAGGGTTTATTTTATCGGTAAGTATTTAGTTTTAAATAGGAATAATTTATTTAATTGTAGTAAATTTATTTAGTTTAATTTAAATTATATTTAAGTTAGAAGGGGGGGTTAGACTTAGGGTTAGACTTAGGTTTAGGGGTTAATACATTTATTATAGTAGCGGCTACATTGGGGTCGGCAGATTAGGGGTTAATAAATGTAGATAGGTGTCGGCGATGTTAGGGGCGGCAGATTAGGGGTTAATAAAATTTAACTAGTGTTTGCGAGGCAGGAGTGCGGCGGTTTAGGGGTTAATACATTTATTAAAGTGGCGGCGATGTCCGATTGGCAGATTAGGGGTTAAATAATTTTATTATAGGGTTTGCTATGTGGGGGGGGGGCTCGGTTTAGGGGTTTATAGGTAGTTTATGGGTGTTAGTGTACTTTTTAGCATTTTAGTTAAGAGTTTTATGTTACGGCATTAGCCCATAAAACTCTTAACTACTGACTTTTAAATGCGCTAGAAGTCTTGACAGGAGAGGCTGTACTGCTCACTTCTTCCAAGACTTGTAATACTGGCGTTAGGAAAATCCCATTAAAAAGATAGAATACACAATTGACGTAAGGGGATTTGCGGTAGCCACAAGTCGCGGAAGAAAAGTGAGCAGTACACCTGTACCTGCCAAACTTGTAATAACAGCGGGCGTTAAAAAGCAGCGTTGGGACCTCTCAACGCTGCTTTTTAAGGCTAACGCAGAACTCGTAATCTAGGCAATAATTTTTTATCCTCAAGCATAGTACCCCAGGACTGGCATAAAGCTGACGTGGTACCACTTTTTAAAAAGGGAACCAGGGCTGATCCAGGAAGCTATAGAACAGTTAGTCTGACATCAATACTGGGTAAGATACTTGAAGGGATCATAAGGGATTATTTTGATGAGTATTTTTGTGTAAACAACATTATGGGGCCAATTTATTAAAGTGCAGTGGATATGATCTGCTGCAGCGGATCATGTCTGCCGCACATCGATAAATGCTGACAGCCTACGCCATCGGCATTTATCATTGCACAAGCATTTCACTAGAAATGCTTGTACAATGCTGCCCCCTGCAGATTTGTGGCCAATCGGCTGCTAGCAGGTGGTGTCAATCAACCTGATCGCATGCGATCGGGTGGATTGCTGTCCGCCGCCTCAGAGGTAGTGGACAAGATAAGGAGCAGCAGTATTAAGACCACTGCTTCTCAACTCCTGTTTCCGGGGAGCCTGAAGGGCTGTGATAAATCGTCCCCTATGAATTTAAATCAGCATGATATTATGAGAAATAGATCACATCAAACTAATCTAATTAGATTCTATGAGCAAAAATATAGATAAAGGTGAATCAGTTGATGTGATATACTTGGACTTTGCTTTAATACAGTGCCTTATAACGGCTAGATTTAGAGTTTTGTCGGTAACGACCCGCGTAGCTAACGCTGGCTTTTTTCTGTCCGCACCTTTAAAATAACTCTGGTAATGAGAGTCCACAGAATGGCTGCGTTAGGCTCCAAAAAGGGAGCGTAGAGCATATTTAACGCCACTGCAACTCTCGATACCAGAGTTGCTTACGGAAGCGGCCAGCTTAAAAAACGTGCTCGTGCACGATTTCCCCATAGAAAACAATGGGGCTGTTTGAGCTGAAAAAAAACCTAACACCTGCAAAAAAGCCGCGTTCAGCTCCTAACGCAGCCCCATTGTTTGCTATGGGGAAACACCTCCTAAGTCTGCACCTAACACCCCAACATGTACCCGAGTCTAAACACCCCTAACCTTACACTTATTATCCCCTATTCTGCCGCCCCCGCTATCGCTGACCCCTGCATATTATTATTAACCCCTAATCTGCCGCTACGTACACCGCCGCTACTTACATTATCCCTATGTACCCCTAATCTGCTGCCCTAAATTCGCCGACCCCTATATTATATTTATTAACCCCTAATCTGACCCCCTCAACGTCGCCTCCACCTGCCTACACTTATTAACCCCTAATCTGCCGAGCGGATCTCACCGCTACTATAATAAAGTTATTAACCCCTAATCCGCCTCACTCCCGCCTCAATAACCCTATAATAAATAGTATTAACCCCTAATCTGCCCTCCCTAACATCGCCGACACCTAACTTCAATTATTAACCCCTAATCTGCCGACCGAATCTCGCCGCTATTCAAATAAATGGATTAACCCCTAAAGCTAAGTCTAACCCTAACACTAACACTCCCCTAACTTAAATATAATTTAAATCTAATGAAATAAATTAACTCTTATTAAATAAATTATTCCTATTTAAAGCTAAATACTTACCTGTAAAATAAATCCTAATATAGCTACAATATAAATTATAATTATATTGTAGCTATTTTAGGATTAATATTTATTTTACAGGCAACTTTGTAATTATTTTAACCAGGTACAATAGCTATTAAATAGTTATTAACTATTTAATAGCTACCTAGTTAAAATAATTACAAAATTACCTGTAAAATAAATCCTAACCTAAGTTACAATAAAACCTAACACTACACTATCAATAAATTAATTAAATAAAATACCTACAATTACCTACAATTAAACCTAACACTACACTATCAATACATTAATTAAATACAATATCTACAAATAAATACAATGAAATAAACTAACTAAAGTACAAAAAATAAAAAAGAACTAAGTTACAAAAAATAAAAAAATATTTACAAACATCAGAAAAATATTACAACAATTTTAAACTAATTACACCTACTCTAAGCCCCCTAATAAAATAACAAAGACCCCCAAAATAAAAAAAATGCCCTACCCTATTCTAAATTACTAAAGTTCAAAGCTCTTTTACCTTACCAGCCCTGAACAGGGCCCTTTGCGGGGCATGCCCCAAAGAATTCAGCTATTTTGCCTGTAAAAAAAAACATACAATACCCCCCCCAACATTACAACCCACCACCCACATACCCCTAATCTAACCCAAACCCCCCTTAAATAAACCTAACACTAAGTCCCTGAAGATCTTCCTACCTTGTCTTCACCATGCCAGGTATCACCAATCATTCCAGGCTCCGAAATCTTCATCTAAGCCCAAGCAGGGGCTAGACATCCATCATCCGACGGCTGAAGAAGTCCATAAGAGGGTCCAAAGTCTTCATCCTATCCGGGAAGAAGAGTAGATCCGGACCGGCAACCATCTTCTTCCAAGCGGCACCTTCTATCTTCATCCGATGAGGACCGGCTCCATCTTGAAGACCTCCACCGCGGACCCATCTTCTTCCGACGACTGCTTCACGATGAATGACGGTTCCTTTAAGGGACGTCATCCAAGATGGCGTCCCTCGAATTCCGATTGGCTGATAGGATTCTATCAGCCAATCGGAATTAAGGTAGGAAAATTCTGATTGGCTGATGGAATCAGCCAATCAGAATCAAGTTCAATCCGATTGGCTGATCCGATCAGCCAATCAGATTGAGCTCGCATTCTATTGGCTGTTCCAATCAGCCAATAGAATGCAACCTCAATCTGATTGGCTGATCGGATCAGCCAATCTGATTGAACTTGATTCTGATTGGCTGATTCCATCAGCCAATCAGAATTTTCCTACCTTAATTCCGATTGGCTGAATTCGAGGGACGCCATCTTGGATGACGTCCCTTAAAGGAACCGTCATTCGTCGCGAAGTCGTCGTCAGAAGAAGATGGGTCCGCGGTGGAGGTCTTCAAGATGGAGCCGGTCCTCATCGGATGAAGATAGAAGATGCCGCTTGGAAGAAGATGGTTGCCGGTCCGGATCTACTCTTCTTCCCGGATAGGATGAAGACTTTGGACCCTCTTCTGGACTTCTTCAGCCGTCGGATGATGGATGTCTAGCCCCCGCTTGGGCTTAGATGAAGATTTCGGAGCCTGGAACGATCGGTGATACCTGGCATGGTGAAGACAAGGTAGGAAGATCTTCAGGGGCTTAGTGTTAGGTTTATTTAAGGGGGGTTTGGGTTAGATTAGGGGTATGTGGGTGGTGGGTTGTAATGTTGGGGGGGGTATTGTATGTTTTTTTTACAGGCAAAAGAGCTGAATTCTTTGGGGCATGCCCCGCAAAGGGCCCTGTTCAGGGCTGGTAAGGTAAAAGAGCTTTGAACTTTAGTAATTTAGAATAGGGTAGGGATTTTTTTTATTTTGGGGGTCTTTGTTATTTTATTAGGGGCTTAGAGTAGGTGTAATTAGTTTAAAATTGTTTTAATATTTTTATGATGTTTGTAAATATTTTTTTATTTTTTGTAACTTAGTTCTTTTTTATTTTTTGTACTTTAGTTAGTTTATTTCATTGTATTTATTTGTAGATATTGTATTTAATTAATTGTAGGTAATTGTAGGTATTTTATTTAATTAATTTATTGATAGTGTAGTGTTAGGTTTAATTGTAACTTAGGTTAGGATTTATTTTACAGGCAATTTTGTAATTATTTTAACTAGGTAGCTATTAAATAGTTAATAACTATTTAATAGCTATTGTACCCGGTTAAAATAATTACAAAGTTGCCTGTAAAATAAATATTAATCCTAAAATAGCTACAATGTAATTATAATTTATATTGTAGCTATATTTGGATTTATTTTACAGGTAAGTATTTAGCTTTAAATAGGAATAATTTATTTAATAAGAGTTAATTAATTTCGTTAGATTTAAATTATATTTAAGTTAGGGGGGTGTTAGTGTTAGGGTTAGACTTAGCTTTAGGGGTTAATCCATTTATTAGAATAGCGGCGAGATTCGGTCGGCAGATTAGGGGTTAATAATTAAATTTAGGTGTCTGCGATGTTAGGGAGGGCAGATTAGGGGTTAATACTATTTATTATAGGGTTATTGAGGCGGGAGTGAGGCGGATTAGGGGTTAATAACTTTATTATAGTAGCGGTGAGATCCGCTCGGCAGATTAGGGGTTAATAAGTGTAGGCAGGTGGAGGCGACGTTGAGGGGGGCAGATTAGGGGTTAATAAATATAATATAGGGGTCGGCGGTGTTAGGGGCAGCAGATTAGGGGTACATAGCTATAATGTAGGTGGCGGCTCTTTGCGGTCGGCAGATTAGGGGTTAATTATTGTAGGTAGCTGGCGGCGACGTTGTGGGGGGCAGGTTAGGGGTTAATAAATATAATATAGGGGTCGGCTGTGTTAGGGGAAGCAGATTAGGGGTACATAAGTATAACGTAGGTGGCGGTCGGCAGATTAGGTGTTAAAAAAATTTAATCGAGTGGCGGTGATGTGGGGGGACCTCGGTTTAGGGGTACATAGGTAGTTTATGGGTGTTAGTTTACTTTAGAGCACAGTAGTTAAGAGCTTTATGAACCGGCGTTAGCCCAGAAAGCTCTTAACTACTGACTTTTTTCTGCGGCTGGAGTTTTGTCGTTAGAATTCTAACGCTCACTTCAGCCACGACTCTAAATACCGGAGTTAGGAAGATCCCATTGAAAAGATAGGATACGCAATTGACGTAAGGGGATCTGCGGTATGGAAAAGTCGCGGCTGAAAAGTGAGCGTTAGATCCTTTCCTGACTGACTCCAAATAACGGCGGTAGCCTAAAACCAGCGTTAGGAGCCTCTAACGCTGGTTTTGACGGCTACCGCCAAACTCCAAATCTAGGCCTAAGAGATTTATCTATGAAATAAAGGGACTGGGAATATCTGAAAATGTTAGCTCATGGATAAATAACTGGATTAAAGACAGAGAGCAACAAGAAATATTTATAAATGAACAAAGGTAATCAGTGGAATCCCCCAGGGATCAGTACTGGATCCTGTTCTTTTTAATATTTTTATTATTGACTTGGAGCAAGGATTAACTAGCAACATCTCTATTTTTGCAGATGATACAAATGTTGAGTAAGATCATTAGGTCAGTGCCGGATGAAATTGCTTTACAAGGGATCTACAAAAATTAGAAGAATGGGCAGGTAAATGGAAAATGAGATTTAATATTGGAAAATGCAAGGTTCTACATTTTGGAAGTAAAAATAAGCAGGCAATTTATTATTTAAATGAGACTAGAATTAGCATAACAGAGGAGGAAAGGGATTTGTGAGCAGTAATAGATAACAAGCTAAATATAGGTGCAGTGACGTGCATTCATAGGAGGCAGATGAGGCAGCACCTTCCCTGTCCAAACAGTGTAATTACACTCTTTATTAATAATTTAAAAAAAAATATATATTTTTTTTCATTTATTTTTAAATATTTTTTGTTCATCAAAGGTGACCCCCCAACCCCTGCCACCAAATTCAGTAGTGTATTGTGTAGTAAGCACACACATTCATATTGCGCAAGGAAGTAGAGGCCAACTACTCTTCTGTTGCGCAATATGAATGTATTTTTTGTATGGGCCGCTAGAGACTGCCACCCAGTGGCGAATAAGAGCTAATGCTCATCTCTTTTGCGGCCCATACAGCTCCCACCGGAGGCTTGTCTCTAGAAGCCTCAGGAGCCCTGCCTGACCCTCAGCCTATCAGACAGGAGCATGTCCGACTCTGGGCTGACTACTGCCGGGCGGGAAATATGCGAGGCATGGATTGAGAGAGCTATCATGTGTGACTGTCACTGCGTGCATACAATTGGGAGAGGCTCAGCCAGGTCACGTGAGAGCTCAGAGCTAGCTAGTACCACTGTGACTGAGTCCTGGCATCTTCTCCTGAGAGTGAGTGAGAGACTCCATTCAACTACTTCCCTCCGGTCCGGTCGTCAGACTCAGTCTCAGACTGAGGCATAGCCAGTCAGCTGAGCTCAGCTGCTCATTGTGGACTGTCACTGTCAGAATGTCAGTCAGAAGAACAGTGAAGTTCAACTTGTCGGTGGCGGTGTGTGTTGTGACTCTTGTCAGGACATTTATCAGATTTAACTTTATGGCCCAGCTTTTACTGTGCCTTTAAGGTTTCTCTCTGTATCTCCAACTCCACCCTATTTATAGCCGATCTAGGCCCTACCTACTTTGCTTAGTATTGAAGCATTGCTGCCTTTGGTATCCTAGCCTCTTCATCTGTGTGAACGCTGTTCATATCAGTTGCCTAAACTTTCGCCAACCGGACCGGAGTTCCACCTCCAACACCTACTAACTATTGTCTCCATTCCTTCTCCTCTCATCAGAAGCTGCACCTCGACTCTCAGAAAAACAGCAGAGTTACTCGCTAAACAGGCGCCTTCACTTTCACCGCGGTGACGTCATCCGCCCGCTGCTTACTTACTGCTCTGCATCTCAGCGCTGCCTCAAAACGGAGCTCCGTTCACCCAGGCCGAATGTAAGTGCTAAAACTTTCCAAAATTGTGCTGCATTACATTTCGGTCTGCATTACTAACCTGTTAATATTTAAGCCTGTGTCTCTTCTATCTCCACGCTCTCCTATGTACAATAACAGACACCAACCGTACTTCACTTACCCAATTAGGGATTACTATGTTTAATCTTGTAAGCAGCATAACGACTCCTTAGGTTGTTTATTCTAGGCTTGCTCTATTGTTTATAAACCTAATTATGGATCCTTATGCACTCCTTTCTGTTCTATAAAATATGTAAACCTTGCATAATATGCACCTAAGGATTACCCGGCAATATTTTTCCCTCCTGCAAATAATTTAGTGCTTACAAAGAGCACAGGTGGCAGGCATAGGGAGAAGCAGCCCAAAATCCTACAACATAAATTACAGCCTGGTGATACAAGAATACAGCTGCTTTCCATAGTAGCATTGTGCAGTATTCAGTATCTTTTTGCTACACATTATACCTTTATACTTTCATGTTGATCTCAGCAAATTGCGGTCCTAATCCTCACTGGTACATGTCTGTGATTTTAGATTCCAGACTAAGGACTGTGACAGAATTACTAAGCCCATTTGAATGATGGACCCAGCAGAGATCAAAGCTAATATGCAAGCACTAAAACAAAGGGTTGATTTGCTAACAGATGGCCTCAACACACTAAAATTAGAGAATGTCACTCTCAAAGCCTATATTAGGGATGTAGTGGATAAAAGAGTTCCCATTATAGAACCCCAGGTCAGTGCCCCCGAGAAATTCTATGGAGATAGGTCTCTTTATAGAGAGTTCAAAAATGCTTGCCTATTGATGTTTGCACTTAAACCACATACATACCCCAATGATAGGGTCAGAGTACTCACCACTATTTCCTATTTAAGGGGTGAACCCCGTAATTGGGCTAACTCATTTTTTGAAAATAATGAAGATGTTTTGAATTCTTTAGAAAATTTCTTTGCAGCCATGGGTCAGCTGTATGAGGACCCATATAAACAGCTTACAGCTGAAAATGCAATGTGCAGTCTCAGACAAAGAAAAAGGGTTGTAGAGGACTACATCACCGAATTCAAAAAAATGGGCAAAGGATTCCCAATGGAACAACCTTTCGCTCAGGAACCAGTTCAGGTTAGGGCTCTCTGATGGGATTAAGGATGAGCTGTCACGTTCAGAACTGCCCCCTACCCTAGAGGAGCTTATGACCCTGACCATTACCATAGATAGACGCCTAAGAGAAAGGCATCAGGAAAAATCCACACATGATCCATATCAGAAAAGACCAGTAACTATATCCCATAGCTCAGCAACATCAAAAACCACTACAGAACCAATGGATATCGGTTTTGTAAAGGGCCCTCTAACCCCTCAGGAAAAACTAAGAAGACGCTCTAACAACCTCTGTCTTTATTGTGCTTCCGAGGACCACACTCCTATTGCTGTACTACACAGGATACCAATGCTTTGTACCTAAAACTACCCCTTCTCTTGCAGTGGGATCAACAACGACTCCCCGCATCCGCAATAATTGACTCCGGTGCCACAGCTTCCTACATTGACAAAGAATTTGTTGATGTTAATAAAATACCCTTGATGCAAAAAAGGTCTCCTGTCTGTTTGAGAGGTATAGATGGCAAAACTATAACTACAGGCCCAGTAAAATACCATACTATCCCTCTACTTGTAACAACACATGATCATCATAGAGAATACATTTCATTTGACGTAATCTCTTCACCTCTTTCTCCTATTATCCTTGGTGTTTATTGGTTACACACTCATAACCCACACATTGACTGGCTTACTTCTTCACTCTTATTTAAGTCTGCTTATTGTGAGAAAACCTGTTTCCCAACTACTATTCTACACACCTCTGAAGTTCCCCTTGACTTCACCATACCCGAAGTTTATCAAGACTTTGCAGATGTTTTTAGTAAAAAGGAGGCCGAAAGTCTACCTCCTCACAGGAAGTACGATTGCCCCATTGAAATCTACCCAGGTTCAGAGATCCCTTGTGGGCACATATTTCCCCTTTCTAATCCAGAACTCACACACCTAAAAACTTATCTTGACGAAAACCTCAAGAAGGGTTTCATCCGACCCTCAACTTCCCCTGCAGCAGCAGGTATATTTTTTGTTAAAAATAAGGATGGTTCCCTCAGACCTATAGTTGATTACCGTCAACTAAATAAGATCACAGTCAAGAATAGTTATCCGTTGCCTCTAATCCCTGAACTTATAGAGAGATTAGAGGGAGCTAAATACTTTACAAAACTTGACCTCAGAGGTGCTTACAACGTTGTCCGAATTAGAGCTGGGGACGAATGACTGGCGGCGTTTCGGACTCGCTACGGTTTGTTCGAATACGTCGTCATGCCATTTGGGTTATGTAATGCCCCTGCTACTTTTCAGCATCTAATCAATGATTTATTTAGAGATATCCTAGATATTTTTATTGTTGTGTACCTGGATGACATTCTCATCTATTCCAAAACCTTTGAACAACATGTGTCCCATGTTAGACAAGTTCTTTCTAGACTCAGAACTAATTTCTTGTATGCCAAAGCTGAGAAGTGCATATTCAATTCTCAGACAATTTCATTTCTGGGGTATGAGATTTCCCCCTTAGGTATACGTATGGAGAATAAGAAAATAAACGCTGTCCTAGATTGGCCTACACCTAAAACCCGACGTCAGGTACAGTCCTTCATGGGATTTGCTAACTTTTACAGAAAATTTATTAAAAACTTCTCTAAATTAGCAATTCCACTGACCAGACTCACAAAAGCCAATATACCTTTTAAATGGACAGATGAATCACAGAAAGCTTTTGATCTGTTCAAACAGAAATTTACTAGTGCACCCATCCTGCATTTCCCAGACCCAAAACTTCAATATGTCTTGGAAGTCGACGCTTCCAATTATGCAGTTGGAGCGGTACTATCCCAGAGACAGGACATTAAAAAACCTTTGCACCCAGTCGCTTTTTTTTCACGAACCCTCAATACTGCGGAACAAAACTATCCCATCGGGGATAAGGAACTGCTAGCTATAAAACTCTCACTGGAACATTGGCGTCATCTTCTAGAAGGCACTACCATCCCAACGTTAATTTACACTGATCACCGGAATCTTCAATATTTGAAGTCCACAAGAACTCTTTCTGCAAGACAGGTCAGATGGAATTTATTCTTTTCTCGTTTTAATTTTCTAATAACCTACCGACCCTCTGGAAAAAAACAGAAAGCTGATGCCCTCTCACGCCTACCACTGGACACTCCGTCCCAATTGCATCATCAATCCCTGCTTCCATCACAAAATTTCATCTGTTTCACATATGATTCCATACCTACTGTATGCCAGGAACAACAAAAAGACCAAACTAAACCTCTACAACTTTTACAGCTCAATTCCGATGGATGTTATTATCATAACACAAGGTTATACATTCCTCCAACTCTCCGAACATCCTTGTTACATTCAGTCCATGATTCTTTGCTCGCTGGTCACCCTGGCATCGCCAAAACGCAAGAATTAGCAAAAAGAAATTATTGGTGGTCTAACATGACTAAAGATATTGTAGAACACGTATCATCATGTGCCATTTGTACTACTTCAAAAAGGAAGAAACAACCTTTATACGGCCTGTTACTTCCCTTACCTACTCCAAAAAGACCTTGGTCAGAAATAGCTCTGGATTTTGTAGTGGATTTACCATTATCCTCAAAATGCATTGTGGATTTATTCTCAAAGATGTGTCACTTCATTCCTTTTAGGAAATTACCTACCTCTCTGGAGACGGTTCACTTACTGATCTCACATGTTGTTAAACTACACGGTCTACCCAAAACCATCCTCAGTGACAGAGGCACCCAATTTTCCAGTAGACTCTGGAATGAATTCTGTAAATTATTTAACATTGACAGAAGGTTGACCACTGCTTATCATCCCCAGTCCAACGGACAGACTGAACGCTGCAACCAGTGGCTTGAACAATTCTTAAGATCTTTCTGTTCCTCTCAACAGCATCTCTGGGCGGACCACCTACCGTTTGCAGAATTCTGCTACAACAATACCTTACATTCTACAACTAACCAAACTCCGTTCTTTTCCAACTATGGATTTCATCCTAGTTTTCAGCTACTTCCTACTCAGGATTCCTTATCACCTACCATCTCAGAATTTTCGGATACGATCTCTTCCAACTTCAGAATTATTGAATCCTCTATTGAAAATGCAAAGAAGACATACAAAAGGTATTACGATAGACACAGAACCGCTCCTCCGAGATACGTTGAAGGCGATTTAGTTTGGCTCTCCACCAAGAATCTCAGGATGAACACCCCTTCAAAGAAACTCTCTCCCCTGTACATTGGACCGTACCCGATTGAACATGTTATTAACGAAAACGCTCTTCGTCTCAAATTACCTGACACCCTAAAAGTTCACCCAACGTTCCACGTATCTCTACTGAAGCCCTACCGAGCACTTAGAGATTCCTCATCCCATCTTTATCACCCCCCTGTCACCATTGATCCCGAGCTGGAATATGAGGTTCGAGAGATTCTCGATTCACGTATTTTTTGTGGAGCTTTACAATACCTTGTGAGCTGGAAGGGCTACTCACCAGATGATGACTCCTGGGAATCAGCCACTAACATATCTGCCCCTAGGCTTGTAACTCGTTTCCACCAGAGGAATCCGGATTCTCCTGGCCCTTGACTACCGGGGGTGCTCCTTGAGGGGGGAATCCTGTCAGGACATTTATCAGATTTAACTTTATGGCCCAGCTTTTACTGTGCCTTTAAGGTTTCTCTCTGTATCTCCAACTCCACCCTATTTATAGCCGATCTAGGCCCTACCTACTTTGCTTAGTATTGAAGCATTGCTGCCTTTGGTATCCTAGCCTCTTCATCTGTGTGAACGCTGTTCATATCAGTTGCCTAAACTTTCGCCTACCGGACCGGAGTTCCACCTCCAACACCTACTAACTATTGTCTCCATTCCTTCTCCTCTCATCAGAAGCTGCACCTCGACTCTCAGAAAAACAGCAGAGTTACTCGCTAAACAGGCGCCTTCACTTTCACCGCGGTGACGTCATCCGCCCGCTGCTTACTGCTCTGCATCTCAGCGCTGCCTCAAAACGGAGCTCCGTTCACCCAGGCCGAATGTAAGTGCTAAAACTTTCCAAAATTGTGCTGCATTACATTTCGGTCTGCATTACTAACCTGTTAATATTTAAGCCTGTGTCTCTTCTATCTCCACGCTCTCCTATGTACAATAACAGACACCAACCGTACTTCACTTACCCAATTAGGGATTACTATGTTTAATCTTGTAAGCAGCATAACGACTCCTTAGGTTGTTTATTCTAGGCTTGCTCTATTGTTTATAAACCTAATTATGGATCCTTATGCACTCCTTTCTGCTCTATAAAATATGTAAACCTTGCATAATATGCACCTAAGGATTACCCGGCAATATTTTTCCCTCCTGCAAATAATTTAGTGCTTACAAAGAGCACAGGTGGCAGGCATAGGGAGAAGCAGCCCAAAATCCTACAACATAAATTACAGCCTGGTGATACAAGAATACAGCTGCTTTCCATAGTAGCATTGTGCAGTATTCAGTATCTTTTTGCTACACATTATACCTTTATACTTTCATGTTGATCTCAGCAAATTGCGGTCCTAATCCTCACTGGTACATGTCTGTGATTTTAGATTCCAGACTAAGGACTGTGACAGTTCTTCACTTCAACTTCTTAATCAGGTTAGTGAATCAATATGAATATATAGTGATGTGATGACGAAAACGTTTTTTTGTGCACTGCAACTCTGAACTCACTCACACTGGGCATGGGCACTTGGGCAGTACAGAAAGAACCAATTTTTGGGGCAGACTGTGACTGGGGCATCCGGTGGTGGATATTGGATAACGCTGTTCTTATAAGTTATAATGCTTTGCTTTTAGTTGGAGTTGTTCTAGTATTTTATAAGATTATCTAGACTATTACAGATTACTAGTAACCAAACCATTATGAGTCATGATAATGACATTATCCCATAATTACAGCCATTCCTTGCTGACCCTCAGCAACATTACAGGCTTATATTTTTTACAAACAAAGTTGTACAACAATAAACATGTCTACTGCCAGTGCCACTGTGCCAAATAACTTTTTGAAAAGTGGGAGAAAATTAAGGTTAGCAGCGCATAGCTGCTTCAAATTTTCATGTACAGCACAGACTACTATCGTACTTAATTTTCTCTGTGGCTGTGCTTGTGCTGTGCATGAAAGATTGAAGCAACCAGGTGCTACTAACCTTAATTTTCTCACACTTTTCAAAAAGTTATTTGGCACAGTGGCACTCTGGCAGGTAGAGATGATTATTGTTGTACAACTTTGTTTGTAAAAAATAAAATATAAGCCAAAAGCCTGTATGTTACTGAGGGTCAGGGGATGGGATAACTTCATAATGGTTTGGGTTGGTTATTACTTACTGCAATGACTCTGAGCCCTCCTCTCCTTTACCTTGAGGTCAGTGACCAAACAGTTTAATTTTTTTTGTGCAACAACTGTACACTCTCACATGTCTGCAATTACATGTCATAAAAATTTGAAGCAGCCAGGTACTTCTAACCTTAATTAACCTAACTGTGGACTAATCATTTCTGATCTGATGTGTTAGTGTGCCATGTGGATTAATTTAAATTTGAATTAATCAAATTTCAAAATTAATCCACATGGCACACTGAGAGGCATCAGATCAGAATAGTAGTACCTTATCTAATGGTTAACCTAATGATTAGGGATTCAAAATTAATCCACATGGCACACTGACACATCAGATCAGAAAAGTAGTACCTTACCCAAAAATCTTTGAATCCCTTAGTCCTTAGGTAAACCGTTAGATAAGGTACTACTATTCTGATCTGATATCTCAGTGTGCCATGTGGATTAATTTGGAATCCCCCTCTCCCAGTTTGCTCTGTATTTGTCTAGAACTGGACATCATTCTCTTCACTGGAGGTGTGCATAATTCAGGGACAACTCCTGATGGTCATTATGGTAATAATAAACATGATCAAGCACACAAGGATACAGTCTTGTTAGTGCTTTTCAGACATTTCCCAAATAGTGGCAAAGAGTTTTGGTTTAGATTCTGTGCGATTGAACTTTGAGGAGAAAATAGTATTCCACTTGAAGGAAACCTGGTGGTATTATTCACAGTGGGTCCAAGAGATGGTACTCCAGCATTTCCATGTTTCAGCGGATTAAAAAGCGTCTGAGACATGGCCACTTTGGAGAGCACCTGATTGAGGATTGTAGCAGCAGCTGTGTTATTTGTTACTGCAGTTTGTGCTAACTTAATCCTTTGCAGAGTGTGTGTGCAGTGTGTGTGTCAGTGAGCATAGTATGTGTGCTTTATTCTCCAGGTAATCAACACATTTCAGATGAGCTGGTGCTTTAGTTTATCAACCATGGTCCTCAAATACCCCCAACAGGCCAGGTTTTCATTATAGCTGAATCAGTGCACAGGTAAAGTAATCATCTGATCAGTAACACAGTGGTTACAGTGGTTACTAACTTGCTCTCACCCATCAGCTGATTATTTCACCTGTGCACAGGTTCAGCTATAATTAAAACCTGCCCTGTTGGGGGTACTGGTGGCCTGCGGTATATGTGTTTCTTTGGCGTATCACATCTAGTGCCTCACCAGCCTCTGACTTCACTGCACCTGTCGTTCAAGAGCAGTGTCTGTTTATCCTCTGTTATAGCAAAAGCCGTCCTGTGTACCCTGTTTTTCTAAGTGATATTTTGTATCCTGTGTATCCCTAAACCTAAGTATAACCCTAACACCCCCTAACTTAATAAAATTAAAAGAAATCTAAATAAAACCTACTATTAATAACTAAATAATTCCTATTTAAAACTAAATACTTACCTGTAAAATAAACCCTAAGCTAGCTACAATATAACTAATAGTTACATTGCAGCTAGCTTAGGTTTTATTTTTATTTTACAGGGAAGTTTGTATTTATTTTAGATAGGTAAATTAGTTAGTAAATAGTTATTAACTATTTACTAACTACCTAGTTAAAATAAATACAAATGTACCTGTAAAATAAAACCTAACCTAAGTTACACTAACACCTAACATTACACTACAATTAAATAAATTAATTAAATACAATTACCTAAATTACAAAAACAAACACTAAATTACACAAAATAAAAAAAGAAATGATCAGATAGTTAAACTAATTACACCTAATCTAATAACCCTATCAAAATAAAAAAGCCCCCCCAAAATAAAAAAAATCCTAGCATAAACTAAACTACCAATAGCCCTTAAAAGGGCTTTTTGCGGGGCATTGCCCCAAAGAAATTAGCTCTTTTACCTATACAAAAAATATAAACACCCCTCAACAGTAAAACCCACCACCCAATCAGCCAATAGAATGCAAGCTCAATCCTATTGGCTGATTGGATCAGCCAATAGCATTGAAGCTCAATCCTATTGGCTGATTGCATCAGCCAATAGGATTTTTTCACCTTTAATTGCGATTGGCTGATAGAATTCTATCAGCCAATCGGAATTAAAGGGACACCATCTTGGATGAGGTAATTTAAAGGAACCTTCATTCGTCTTTAGTCGTTGGAAGAAGAGGATGCTCCACTCCGGATGTCTTGAAGATAGACCCGCTCCGCGCCGGATGGATGAAGATAGAAGCTGCCGTCTGGATGAAGACTTCTGCCCGTCTGGAGGACCACTTCTTCCGGCTTGGATGAAGACTTCTTGCCGCTTCGCTGGGGACTTCTCCCGGCTTCATTGAGGATGAATGACGTCTCTTCAAAACTGTAAGTGAATCTTCAGTTAGTGTTAGGTTTTCTTTCATGTAATTGGCAAGAGTCCATGAGCTAGTTACAAATGCGATATACAATCCTACCAGGAGGGGCAAAGTTTCCCAAACCTCAAAATGCCTATAAATACACCCCTACACCCCTCACCACACCCACAATTCAGTTTTACAAACTTTGCCTCCTATGGAGGTGGTGAAGTAAGTTTGTGCTAAGATTTCTACGTTGATATGCGCTTCTCAGCATTGTTGAAGCCAGATTCCTCTGAGAGTACAGCGAATGTCAGAAGGACGTGAAGGGAGTATCACTTATTGAATACGATGATTTCCCTAATGGGGGTCTATTTCATAGGTTCTCTGTTATCGGACGTAGAGATTCATCTCCTACCTCCCTTTTCAGATTGACGATATACTCTCAATTTACCATTACCTCTACTGATAACTGTTTTAGTACTGGTTTGGCTTTCTGCTATATGTGGATAGGTGTATTTTGGTAAGTATGTTTTTTATTACTTAAGACACCTCAGCTATGTTTTGGCACTTTATGCATTTATATAAAGTTCTAAATATATGTATTGTACTTATATTTGCCATGAGTCAGGTTCATGAATTTCCTTCTGCAGACTGTCAGTTTCATATTTGGGGAATATAAACATTTTTTAAAGAAATTTATTTCTTACCTGGGGTTTAGTCTTTATTTCAATTGACTACTTCTTGCAAATTGCGGGCGGTATTAGGCCCGCGGGTGCGTCAAATGCTAAACTTTATTGCGTCATTCTTGGCACAAAAATATTTTTGGCGCTAAAAAATACGTCTATGACGCATCTTCGTAACCGTTCACACGGTTGCGTCATTAGTGACGCGAGTGTGTCATTTCCGGTTATTTTTGGCGCCAAAAAAGTTTGTTACGTTGTGCATCATACTTGGCGCCAAACTTTTTCATTATTTCAATACCCCATTGATGTTTGCCTCTTGCCTTTTTCTCTATCAGAGGGCTATGCTATTTGCATTTTTTCCCATTCTTGAAACTGTCATATAAGGAAATAGATAATTTTGCTTTATATGTTGTTTTTTCTCTTACATTTTGCAAGATGCCTCAATCTGATCCTGCCTCAGAAGTTTCTGCTGGAACATTGCTGCCTGACATCGGTTCTACCAAAGCTAAGTGCATTTGTTGTAAAATTGTAGAAATTATTTCGCCGAATGTCATTTGTAATAGTTGTCATGATAAACTTTTACATGCAGATAGTGTATCCATCAGTAATAGTACATTGCCAGTTGCAGTTCCTTCAACTTCTAATGTGCATGATATACCTGTAAATTTTAAAGAGTTTGTTTCTGATTCTAATCTGAAGGCTTTGTCTGCATTTCCACCTTCTAATAAACGTAAAAGGTCTTTTAAAACTTCTCATTTAGTTGATGAAATTTCAAATGACCAACAACATAATAATTTATCCTCTTCTGATGAGGATCTATCTGATACAGAAGATCCTTCCTCAGACATTGACACTGACAAATCTACTTATTTATTTAAAATAGAGTATATGCGTTCTTTATTAAAAGAAGTATTAATTACTTTGGATATTGAGGTAACCAGTCCTCTTGACGTTCAGTCTAATAAACATTTAAATGCTGTTTTTAAACCTCCTGTGGTTTCTCCAGGGGTTTTTCCTATTCCTGAGGCTATTTCTGATATGATTTCTAAGGAATGGAATAAGCCAGGTACTTCTTTTTTTCCTTCTTCAAGGTTTAAAAAATTGTATCCTTTACCAGCAAAATCTATAGAGTTTTGGGAAAAAATCCCCAAAGTTGATTGGGCTATTTCTACTCTTGCTAAACGTACCACTATTCCTATGGAAGATAGTACTTCCTTTAAGTATCCTTTAGATAGGAAGCTTAAATCTTATCTAAGGAAGGCCTATTTATATTCAGCTCATCTTCTCAGACCTGCAATTTCTTTGGCTGATGTTGCGGCTGCATCAACTTTCTGGTTGGAGAATTTAGTGCAACAGGAATTGGATTCTGACTTATCTAGCATTTTTCGCTTACTGCAATATGCTAATCATTTTATTTGTGATGCCATTTTTGATATTATCAAAACTGATGTTAGAACCATGTCTTAAGCTATATTAGCTAGAAGAGCTTTGTGGCTTAAATCTTGGAATGCTGATATGACATCTAAATCTAGATTACTATCTCTTTCTTTCCAAGGTAATAATTTATTTGGTTCTCAGTTGGATTCTATTATTTCAACTGTCACTGGGGGAAAGGGAGTTTTTCTGCCTCGAGATAAAAAACCTAAGGGTAAATATAAGATTTCTAACCATTTTCGTTCCTTTCGTCAGAATAAGGAACAAAAACTCAATCCTCCCCCCATGGAATCTGCTTCCAATTGGAAGCCTTCCTAAAATTGGAATAAATCCAAGCCATTTAGGAAACCAAAGTCAGCCCCTAAGTCCGCATGAAGGTGTGGCCCTCATTTCAGCTCAGCTGGTAGGGGGCAGATTAAGATTTTTCAAGGATATTTGGATAAAATCTGTCCAAAATCAATGGATTCAGAGCATTGTCTCTCAAGGGTATCAAATAGGATTCAGAGTAAGACCTCCTGTGAGAAGATTTTTTCTCTCACGTATCCCAGCAAATCCAGTAAAAGCTCAGGCTTTCCTGAAGTGTGTTTCAGACCTGGAGTCTTCAGGGTTAATCATGCCAGTTCCTCTTCAGGAACAAGGTTTGGGGTTTTATTCAAATCTATTCATTGTCCCAAAGAAGGAAAATGTATTCAGACCAGTTCTGGATCTGAAAATTTTGAATTGTTATGTAAGAGTACCAACTTTCAAGATGGTGACTATAAGGACTATTCTGCCTTTTGTTCAGCAAGGACATTATATGTCCACAATAGACTTGCAGGATGCATACCTTCATATTCTGATTCATCCAGAACATTATCAGTTTCGGAGATTCTCTTTTCTAAACAAGCATTACCAATTTGTTGCTCTTCCATTTGGCCTAGCAACTGCTCCAAGAATCTCTGTAATCAGAGAACAGGGTATTGCAGTGTTTCCTTATTTGGACGATATCTTGGTACTAGCTCAGTCTTTACGTACTGCAGAATCTCACACAAATCAACTAGTGTTGTTTCTTCAGAAACATGGTTGGAGGATCAATTTACCAAAAAGTTTCTTGATTCCTCAGACAAGGGTCACCTTTTTAGGCTTCCAGATAGATTCAATGTCCGTTTAAAATTTGTTGCAGCCTGCCGGCACCTTCAGTCTCAGTCATTCCCTTCAGTGGCTATGTGCATGGAAGTTTTAGGTCTCATAACTGCAGCATCGGACGCGATCCCCTTTGCTCGTTTTCACATGAGACCTCTACAGCTTTGTATGCTGAATCAATAGTGCAGGGATTATACAAAGATATCACAATTAATATCCTTAAATGCCAATGTACAACACTCTCTGACATGGTGGATAGATCACCATCGTTTAGTTCAAGGGGCTTCTTTTGTTCGACCAACCTGGACTGCGATCACAACAGATGCGAGTCTTTCAGGTTGGGGAGCTGTTTGGGGATCTCTGACAGTACAAGGGTTTTGGAAATCGCAAGAGGCGAGATTACCAATAAATATTTTAGAACTCTGTGCAATTCTCAGAGCTCTTCAGTTTTGGCCTCTGTTAAAGAGAGAACCGTTCATTTGTTTTCAGACAGACAATATCACAACAGTGGCATATGTCAATCATCAGGGTGGGACTCACAGTCCCCAAGCTATGAAAGAAGTATCTCGGATACTTGTTTGGGTGGAATCCAGCTCCTGTCTAATCTCTGCGGTGCATATCCCAGGTGTAGACAATTGGGAGGCGGATTATCTCAGCTGCCAGACTTTACATGCAGGGGAGTGGTCTCTCCATCCAGATGTATTTTCTCAGATTGTTCAGATGTGGGGTCTTCCAGAGATAGATCTCATGGCCTCTCATTTAAACAAGAAACTTCCCAGATACCTGTCCAGGTCCAGGGATGTTCAGGCGAAAGCAGTGGATGCGCTGACACTTCCTTGATGTTATCATCCTGCTTACATTTTCCCGCCTCTAGTTCTTCTTCCAAGAGTGATTTTCTGTCAGATAATGCACCTCTTCACCCAGAAAATTGTTGCAATTACAAATGTTTAGGCATTCTTATGTTTATTTATTTTTTTTGTATTGGTATGACACAAAAAGTGGAAAGAAAAAAAGCCAAATCTGACACATTCCACGTACAACTCCAAAAATGGACTGGACAAAATTATTGGCACCTTCTCAAAATTGTAAGAAATAATTGGATTCCAATGTTACAAGTCCATCTCCAGAGATCTTAATGTTCCTGTGTCCACAACATTGTCAAGAAGTTTACAGCCCATGGCACTGTAGCTAATCTCCCTGGACGTGGATGAAAGAGAAAAATGATCAAAGGTTGCAATAAAGGATTGTTTGAATGGTGGATAAAGAACTTCAATCAAATCATCATGGAACAATCATTTGTGTTGCTGGTGGCTCCAACATGGCCACACAGGTTTTGGTATGCGGATCTGGTTCGGATGTCCAGTTGCCCGTCTTGGCCACTTCCGTTATGGCCAGACCTACTATCTCAAGGTCCGTTTTTCCATCAGGATCTCAAATCATTAAATTTGAAGTTATGGAAATTGAACGCTTAGTACTAAGTCATAGAGGTTTCTCTGACTCAGTGATTAATAATATGTTACAAGCTCGTAAATCTGTCTCTAGAAAGATTTATTATAGAGTTTGAAAGACTTACATTTCATGGTGTTCTTCTAATAAATTCTCCTGGCATTCTTTTAGAATTCCTAGAATTTTACAGTTTCTTCAGGATGGTTTGGATAAGGGTTTGTCTGCAAGTTCCTTGAAAGGACAAATCTCCGCTCTTTCTGTTTTATTTCACAGAAAGATTGCTATACTTCCTGATATACACTGTTTTGTACAGGCTTTAGTTCATATTAAGCCTGTCATTAAATCAATTTCTCCTCCTTGGAGTCTTAATTTGGTTCTGATGGCTTTACAGGCTCCTCCATTTGAACCTATGCATTCTTTGGACATTAAACTACTTTCTTGGAAAGTGTTGTTCCTTTTGGCCATCTCTTCTGCTAGAAGAGTTTCTGAGCTATCTGCTCTTTCTTGTGAGTCTCCTTTTCTGATTTTTCATCAGGATAAGGCAGTTTTGCGGACTTCTTTTAAATTTTTACCTAAGGTTGTGAATTCTAACAACATTAGTAGAGAAATTGTTGTCCCTTCCTTGTGTCCTAATCCTAATAATTCTTTGGAAAGAACCTTACATTCTTTGGATGTGGTAAGAGCTTTGAAATATTATGTGGAAGCTACTAAAGATTTCAGGAAGACTTCCAGTCTATGGGGTCTAGTTATCAAGCCGTCAACCTCTAATACGCTGGAATTCCGCAGCGTATTTGTGGCGAGGCTGATTCGCCTTAGTTATCAAAGGCTAAAGACCGGCAAAAGTAGAATTTTGTGACGTAAACTTCGATCCGCCGGACTCAGTCCGACACAGATCGATTCTTACGTCACTCCAGATGTTCCGCACACAAGTGCGGCACAATCTGACTACTTTTGCTAGTTATCAAAAACTAGCAGGTACGCTCGGCACTTTTACGACCCAGCGTACCTGGTTTTCAAACCGCCACCCTGGAGGTGGCGGATCCCATAGGAATCAATGGGAGTCAGACCATAGCGAAAGTACAAGTTCGCTGCTGCCCAACATCCCATTCATTCCTATGGGAGCTGTCTACACCTAACACCCTAACATGTAGCCCGAGTCTAAACACCACTAATCTGCCCCCTACACCGCCGCAACTAAATAAAGATATTACCCCCTAAACCGCCGCTCCCGGAGCCCACCGCAAGCTACTCTATACATATTAACCCCTAAACCGCCGCTCCCGGAGCCCACCGCAACTATAATAAGTGTATTAACCCCTAAACCGCCGCTCCCGGAGCCCACCGCAAGCTACTCTATACCTATTAACCCCTAAACCGCCACTCCCGGAGCCCACCGCCACCTAGTAACCCCTTATCCTGCCCCCTCTATAATAAAGTTATTAACCCCTATCCTGCCGATCCCTCACCTCGCTGCAAATAAATACATAGTTTAACCCCTAAACCCCCGCTCCCTGAACCCGCCGCAACCTATATTAAATTTATTAACCCCTATCCTGCCCCCCCTACAGCGTCGCCACCTATAATAAATTTATTAACCCCTATCCTGCCCCCCAATACACTGCCGCCACTGTAATAAATTATTAACCCCTAAACCTAAGTCTAACACTAACCCTAACACCCCCCCTAACTTAAATATTAATTAAATAAATCTAAATAATATTTCTATTATGAACTAAGTTAATCCTATTTAAAACTAAATACTTACCTTTAAAATAAACCCTAATATAGCTACAATATAAATAATAATTATATTGTAGCTATCTTAGGATTTATATTTATTTTACAGGCACCTTTCAATTTATTTTAACTAGGTACAATAGCTATTAAATAGTTATTAACTATTTAATAGCTTACCTAGCTAAAATAAAGAGAAATTTACCTGTAAAATAAAAACTAACCTAAGTTACAATTACACCTAACACTACACTATACTTTAATAAATTATTCCTATTTAAAACTAAATACTTACCTGTAAAATAAACCCTAGGATAGCTACAATGTAATTAATAATTACATTGTAGCTATCTTAGGATTTATATTTATTTTACAGGTAACTTTGTATTTATTTTAGCTAGTTAGAATAGTTATTAAATAGTTATTAACTATTTAATAACTACCTAGCTAAAAGAAATACAAAATTACCTGTAAAATAAATCCTAACCTAAGTTACAATTAAACCTAACACTACACTATCATTAAATTAATTAAATAAACTACCTACAAATAACTACAATTAAATACAATTACATAAACTAACTAAAGTACAAAAAATAAAAAAAGCTAAGTTACAAAAAATAAAAAAAATAAGTTACAAACATTTAAAAAAATATTACAACAATTTTAAGCTACTTACACCTAATCTAAGCCCCCTAATAAAATAACAAACCCCCCCAAAATAAAAAAATGCCCTACCCTATTCTACATTAAAAAAGTTCAAAGCTCTTTTACCTTACCAGCCCTTAAAAGGGCCTTTTTGGGGGCATGCCCCAAAGAGTTCAGCTCTTTTGCATGTAAAAAAAAAATACAACCCCCCCAACATTAAAACCCACCACCCACATACCCCTAATCTAACCCAAACCCCCCTTAAAATAACCTAACACTAATCCCCTGAAGATCATCCTACCTTTAGTCGTCTTCACTCAGCCGAGCCACCGATGGAGCTGAAGAGGACATCCGGACCGGCAGAAGTCTTCATCCAAGGGGCGCTGAAGAAATCTTCCATCCGATGAAGTGATCCTTCAAGCGGCACTGAAGAAGTCTTCTATCCGGGCGAGGTCATCTTCCAAGAGGCACTGAAGAAGTCTTCTATCCGGGCGAGGTCATCTTCGAAGCCGGGTCTTGAATCTTCATCCCGCCGATGCGGAACATCCTTCTTTCCCGACGGACTACCGACGAATGAAAGCTCCTTTAAGGGATGTCATCCAAGATGGCGTCCCTTCAATTCCAATTGGCTGATAGGATTCTATCAGCCAATCGGTAGTCCGTCGGGAAAGAAGGATGTTCCGCGTCGGCGGGATGAAGATTCAAGACCCGGCTTCGAAGATGACCTCGCCCGGATAGAAGACTTCTTCAGCTCCTCTTGGAAGATGACCTCGCCCGGATAGAAGACTTCTTCAGCGCCGCTTGGAGGATCACTTCATAGGATGGAAGATTTCTTCAGCGCCCCTTGGATGAAGACTTCTGCCAGTCCGGATGTCCTCTTCAGTTCCATCGGTGGCTCGGCTGAGTGAAGACGACTAAAGGTAGGATGATCTTCAGGGGATTAGTGTTAGGTTATTTTTAGGGGGGTTTGGGTTAGATTAGGGGTATGTGGGTGGTGGGTTTTAATGTTGGGGGGGTTGTATTTTTCTTTTACAGGCAAAAGAGCTGAACTCTTTGGGGCATGCCCCCACAAAAGGCCCTTTTAAGGGCTGGTAAGGTAAAAGAGCTTTGAACTTTTTTAATGTAGAATAGGGTAGGGCATTTTTTTATTTTGGGGGGTTTGTTATTTTATTAGGGGTCTTAGATTAGGTGTAAGTAGCTTAAAATTGTTGTAATATTTTTTTAAATGTTTGTAACTTATTTTTTTTATTTTTTGTAACTTAGCTTTTTTTATTTTTTGTACTTTAGTTAGTTTATGTAATTGTATTTAATTGTAGTTATTTGTAGGTAGTTTATTTAATTTAATGATAGTGTAGTGTTAGGTTTAATTGTAACTTAGGTTAGGATTTATTTTACAGATAATTTTGTATTTCTTTTAGCTAGGTAGTTATTAAATAGTTAATAACTATTTAATAACTATTCTAACTATCTAAAATAAATACAAAGTTACCTGTAAAATAAATATAAATCCTAAAATAGCTACAATGTAATTATTAATTACATTGTAGCTATCTTAGGGTTTATTTTACATGTAAGTATTTAGTTTTAAATAGGAATAATTTATTAAAGTATAGTGTAGTGTTAGGTGTAATTGTAACTTAGGTTAGTTTTTATTTTACAGGTAAATTTCTCTTTATTTTAGCTAGGTAAGCTATTAAATAGTTAATAACTATTTAATAGCTATTGTACCTAGTTAAAATAAATTGAAAGGTGTCTGTAAAATAAATATAAATCCTAAGATAGCTACAATATAATTATTATTTATATTGTAGCTATATTAGGGTTTATTTTATAGGTAAGTATTTAGTTTTAAATAGGATTAACTTAGTTCATAATAGAAATATTATTTAGATTTATTTAATTAATATTTAAGTTAGGGGGTGTTAGGGTTAGTGTTAGACTTAGGTTTAGGGGTTAATAATTTTATTACAGTGGTGTTGGTGTAGTGGGGGGCAGGATAGGGGTTAATAAATATATTATAGGTGGCGACGGTGTAGGGGGGGCAGGATAGGGGTTAATAAATTTAATATAGGTTGCGGAGGTGTCTGGGAGCGGCGGTTTAGGGGTTAATACATTTAGCAGAGTTGCGGCAGGGTCTAGGAGTGGCGGTTTAGTGGTTAATACATTTTTAATAGTTGCGGCAGGGTCTAGGAGCGGCGGTTTAGGGGTTAGTATCTTTATTTAGTTGCGGGGGGCTCCGGGGGCGCCGGTATAGGGGGTAGAACAGTGCAGTTTAGTGTGAGTGCTTAGTGACAGGCTAGCAATAAAGCTGTGAAAAAGCCGAAGAGCAGCGAGATCGGATGAGTGATAACTCTCACAGTCTGCTGCTCATCGCCCCGCGGCTTTTTGACAGCTTTATTTGATAACTTAGGCATATTTTTCAGGTCCGCGGCGGCGAATGTAGGCGAGCTTAGGCGGGCGTATTGGGCCGGCGAAGGCAGAAAAGTTGACGGCTTGATAACTACCCCCCTATTTGTTTTATTTTCTGGTCCTAGGAAAGGTCAGAAGGCTTCTGCTATTTCCTTGGCTTCTTGGTTGAAACTTTTGATTCATCAAGCTTATTTGGAGTCGGGTCAGGCCCCGCCTCAGAGAATTACAGCTCATTCTACTAGATCAGTCTCCCCTTCGTGGGCTTTTAAGAATGAAGCTTCAGTTGATCAGATTTGCAAAGCGGCAACTTGGTCCTCTTTGCATACATTTACTAAATTCTACCGTTTTGATGTATTTGCTTCTTCGGAAGCAGTTTTTGGTAGAAAAGTTCTTCAGGCAGCTGTTTCAGTTTGATTCTTCTGCTTTTAATTTAAGTTTTTTTCTTTCAAAATGAAAATAAACTTATTTTTTTGGGTTGTGGATTAATTTTTTCAGCAGAATATGGCCGTTTTTATTTTATTCCCTCCCTCTCTAGTGACTCTTGAGTGGAGATCCACATCTTGGGTATTGCTATCCCATATGTCACTAGCTCATGGACTCTTGCCAATTACATGAAAGAAAACATAATTTATGTAAGAACTTACCTGATAAATTAATTTCTTTGATATTGGCAAGAGTTCATGAGGCCCACCCTTTTTATGGTGGTTATGATTTTTTGTATAAAGCACAATTATTTCCAAATTTCCTTTGTTGATGCTTTCTACTCCTTTCTTTATCACCCCACTGCTTGGCTATTCGTTAAACTGAATTGTGAGTGTGGTGAGGGGTGTATTTAGGGGTGTATTTATAGGCATTTTGAGGTTTGGGAAACTTTGCTCCTCCTGGTAGGATTGTATATCCCATATGTCACTAGCTCATGGACTCTTGCCAATATGAAAGAAATGAATTTATCAGGTAAGTTCTTACATAAATTATGTTTTTTAAGGGTTTATTGGGTGGGTTTTAGTTTTAGATTAGGCTTTGGGCAATTGAAAAAGCTAAATGCCCTTTTAAAGGCAATGCCCATACAAATGCCCTTTTCAGGGCAATGGGGAGCTTAGTTTTTTTTAGTTAGGTTCTTATTTGGGGAATTTGGTTGTGTGGGTGGTGGGTTTTACTGTTGGGGGGATGTTTGTATTTTTTGTACAGGTAAAAGAGCTGATTTATTTGGGGCAATGCCCTGCAAAAGGCCCTTTTAAGGGCTATTGCTAGTTTATTGTAGGCTAGGGATTTTTTTATTTTGGAGGGGCTTTTTTTATTTTGATAGGGCTATTAGATTAGGTGTAATTAGTTTAAATATCTGATCATTTCTTTTTTTATTTTGTGTAAATTAGTGTTTGTTTGTTTTTTGTAATTTACGTAATTGTATTTAATTTAGGTAATTTATTTAATTGTAGTGTAAGGTTAGGGGTTAATGTAACTCAGGTTAGGTTTTATTTTACATGTAAATTTGTATTTATTTTAGCTAGGTAGTTAGTAAATAGTGAATAACTATTTAATAACTATTCTACCTAGTTAAAATAAATACAAACTTGCCTGTAAAATAAAAATAAACCCTAAGCTAGATACAATGTAACTATTAGTTATATTGTAACTAGCTTAGGGGTTATTTTACAGGTAAAGTATTTAGTTTTAAATAGGAATTATTTAGTTATTAATAGTACATTTTATTTAGATTTATTTAAATTATATTTAAGTTAGGGGGTGTTAGGGTTAGGTTTAGGGGTTAATAACTTTAGTATAGTGTCGGCAACGTTGGGGCCGGCAGATTAGGGGTGAATAATTGTAATGTAGGTTGCGGCGATGTTAGGGGCGGCAGATTAGAGGTTAATAATATTTAACTAGTGTTTGTGATGCGGGAGTGCGGCGGTTAAGGGGTTAATATGTTTATTATAGTGTTGGCGATGTCTGGAGCGGCAGATTAGGGGTTAATAATTTTATTATAGTGTTTGCGATGCGGGAGGGCCTCAGTTTAGGGGTTAATAGGTAGTTAATGGGTGTTAGTGTACTTTTTAACACTTTAGTTATGAGTTTTATGCTACAGCTTTGTAGTGTAAAACTCATAACTACTGACTTTAGAATGCGTTACGAATCTTGTGGGATAGGCTGTACCGCTCACTTTTTGGCCTCCCAGAAAAAGCTTGTAATATCAGCGCTATGGAAGTCCCATTGAAAAAAGATTTTATGCAAATTGCGTAAGTTAATTTGCGTTAAGGCCAAAAAATTTTGCAGTACAGCTGTACCTACAAGACTCGTAATAGCAGTGGTAGTGAAAAAGCAGCGTTATAACCCATAACGCTGCTTTTTTAATAATAACGCAAAACTCATAATCTAGCCATATATATCTAACATATTTTATATTTAAATAATGTCACATTTGTAAGTTAAATACATACTGGCAATTTGGCAAAATGTTCTTTAAGGCAAAAGATGATTAGCCAAACTAAATCAGCTCCTTCACCATGAATAAAGAATGAACATACATTATTTTATTCACAGACTAGTTTTTTTTCGGCAACTCACCTAATTGATATAAATTCAGATGAATTCTAATTTATTTCTCTCTTTAATTGCACATATCTTAGCCCCCAAATTAACATTAATAGGTAAAATAAAAGGATTCCCTAAAACAATGTTAGAAGCCTATATCACCATCTTGCCAAAACCTGGTAAACCTCCAAATGCCCTTCATTATTGAATACGGACATAAAAATCTTTGCTAAAATACTGGCCGACAGACTGAACCCCCTTCTTACACACATAATATCACCAGATCAGGTGGGTTTTATCCCTGATAGGGAGGCTAGGGATAACACCTTAAAAATACTACAACTCATGGCATACATGCATAATACCCACAAACCACTGCCCTTATCTCAACTGATGCTGAGAAGTCACTCGACAGGGTGGATTGGGATTTTCTCAAGGCCACCCTGTCAACAATGAACATTGGACAACATTTATAAACAAGGTTTTTTCATTATATTCCGAAACCACAGCAAAGGTCAAGGTTGATTCAATACTTTCAGAACCCTTTATCATTAGTAATGGCACCCGGCAGGGCTGCCCCTTGTCACCCATCCTTTTCGCATTGTCCATTGAAATTCTGGCCCACAAAATCAGATCTGATCCCTTATTAAATTGATATCCACACTGACTTCAGAATACAAGCCAGCAATGTATGTTGATGATATTCTGCTTACAATCATTGACATCGAAACTTCACTGCCCCCATTGTTAAACACCATTTCGGAATACGGCAACCTCTCAAACTTCCACCTAAATCTATCCAAATCTGAAATTTTAAACATGAATACCCCGTCCCATATTATAGTGGATTTAAAACAAACATGTCCCTTACATCTTCAACACACACAATTAAAATATTGTGATAGGGATATCACTAACCAAAGATATGCAATATCTGTTCACAGCCAATTACAAACTATTACAAAGTAACATTGTAAAAGATTTATCCTATTGTAAAAATAAACCTCTCCTGTGGATTGGCAAAATTCACGTGATTAAGATGGCAGAATTCACGTGATTAAGATGGATATATTACCATGCGTCTTATATTTTCTACAAACCATGCCAATCCCCCTACCTAAACTTCATAAAACAACTACAGAGAAACATAGAACAATTCATCTGGGGCAACACAAAGCCAAGGGTTAAAAAAAAAACCCTATAACTTTTTAGACATAGAGGTGGGTTGTGCGTTCCCGAATTAGCACGATACAGGGTTGCAACTATATTACAAAGAATAATAGACTGGAGTAAAAATTCAGATAACAAACAATCAGGTATATTAGAAGTTTAGCTTTCGTGTTTTAAAGCTGAAAAAATGTCAATTTCAGCGTTAAAACTAAAAAGTATACTAACACCTTTAAACTACCTATTAACCACTAAACCGAGGCCCTCCCGCATCACAAACAGGCTGCTATCTGTGTGGGGATCGTAGGTCAGGCTCCCAAAATCAGTAATCTGTGGAAGATAAGAAGAAACAGAAGCGCCACAATACTTTCAGAACCCTTTATCATTAGTAATGGCACCCGGCAGGGCTGCTCCTTGTCACCCATCCTTTTCGCATTGTCCATTGAAATTCTGGCCCACAAAATCAGATCTGATCCCTTATTAAATTGATATCCACACTGACTTCAGAATACAAGCCGGCAATGTATGTCGATGATATTCTGCTTACAATCATTGACATAGAAACTTCACTGCCCCCATTGTTAAACACCATTTCTGAATACTGCAACCTCTCAAACTTCCACCTAAATCTATCCAAATCTGAAATTTTAAACATGAATACCCCGTCCCATATTATAGTGGATTTAAAACAAACATGTCCCTTACATCTTCAACACACACAATTAAAATACTGTGATAGGGATATCACTAACCAAAGATATGCAATATCTGTTCACAGCCAATTACAAACTATTACAAAGTAACATTGTAAAAGATTTATCCTATTGTAAAAATAAACCTCTCCCGTGGATTGGCAAAATTCACATGATTAAGATGGCAGAATTCATGTGATTAAGATGGATATATTACCATGCGTCTTATATTTTCTACAAACCATGCCAATCCCCCTACCTAAACTTCATAAAACAACTACAGAGAAACATAGAACAATTCATCTGGGGCAATGCAAAGCCAAGGGTTAAAAAAAAAACCCCTATAACTTTTTAGAGATAGAGGTGGGTTGTGCGTTCCCGAATTAGCACGATACAGGGTTGCAACTATATTACAAAGAATAATAGACTGGAGTAAAAATTCAGATAACAAACAATCAGGTATATTAGAAGTTTAGCTTTCGTGTTTTAACGCTGAAAAAATGTCAATTTCAGCGTTAAAACTAAAAAGTATACTAACACCTTTAAACTACCTATTAACCCCTAAACCGAGGCCCTCCCGCATCACAAACAGGATGCTATCTGTGCGGGGATCGTAGGTCAGGCTCCCAAAATCAGTAATCTGTGGAAGATAAGAAGAAACAGAAGCGCCACATGGCCTAGTATTGCATATACTGGTGTGGTAAAGTATTTCACTCATATGTGAGAAAACACACCTCTTGGTGCAAGTGTCGCTTAAGCCTGATGAAACAGCTATGTATCAGCTGAGAAACGCGTTGCTGTTTTTATATTTTTATTAAAGTTAGCTTTGATCTTATCACTTGCTGCCAAACAATTATTTGCCACTATCCATTATCTTTAATAATATAACTGACTTTTGGGATATGTTTATCTGGATTCACCTCACTGCTGTTGGAGTTTTGCGGAAGGCCAGTCTACTGGATGACTGTATGATTCCAGTCTGTGATACTTGCACCAAGTATTACTTTTGCATATATCTAGGTCTAAGAAGTTGATATGTTCCTTACTAGTTTGGTAGATGAATTTTAGATTTGCCTGATTTTGGTTAATCGAATATGATCGGGTTGATTGACACCCCCTGCAAGCATCCGATTAGCCACAAATCTACAGGGGGAGCATTTGCTGGTGCAATGATAAATGCCGACAGCGTATGCTGTCGGCATTTATTGATGTGCGGCGGACATGATACGCTACTTCGTATCATGTCCGCTCGCACATTGATAAATATACCCCTATATCTCTCCTACATAATGTGAACTTCTATCTAATTTGTCTATTAATAATTTAAATGTATGAGTAGATGGAGCAATATGGGACTATGGCAACTATGTTAGAGAGTACTTCTAAAAAAAATAAAAATCACATTAACACAATAGTAAAAAGACAATATGACTTTATTGCAAAGTGATACATTTTCTTACAGGAAAGGGTGGGAGAATTGAATAGAGGAGCAGAGAAAGGAAATTAGGTGCAAGAAGAGAGAATGGAGGAAAAATTGAATGGTTGAGGAAAGGAGACAGAGGAGATTAACCCTAGTCAGGAACGTCAGTGTCAGGGAAAGAGAACTAAAATGTCAGTATTGTGTCTAAGATGTCAGATTCTAGGCTGAAAAACCAGAGTAGGCAGATATACCTAATCCACTTAGAAACCTATATGGCTTCTTTCAGTTGGCTATTTACAGTGGAAAACAAAGTGTAAGCAAACATTTGAACACTACTGCTCAATACATAATATATATATATATATATATTTTTTTTTGTTTTGTTTTGTTTTCTCAAATAAAAATGTTACTGTCCTTGTCCAAATCACTAGGGTCTATTCTATTTCAATCAGAAGAGTCATGTGAAGTATCTTGCATGGATCTTTATAAGGTTTTCGAAGCTAAGACCTTTCCAATCAATTAAAATGTGGCTTTTCCAATGGTACCACTGAATTAAATTCACAAATATTGGATGTGAGAGCAATTCATGAAAATGATCCATGTTCCAATCCATCAGAACCCATTTTGGCCTAACAGCAATGGCATCTCCAGGATTTACTTATGGGGGGCACTAGTCAGAGGCCCACCAGTGTTTTTGTAGTCAGAGGTTGCAGCATGATTTTGGGCAGGGTTGGGGCTTTCTGGAAACAGACAGAGCTGTGAGCAACCTGAGCAAAGTGGTGGTGGTAAAAAAAGGCTGATCACAGTGGGATGGCTAAGTAAGGGGACTAGTCACAGGAGTCGAATAGTGCATACAGTGTCCGGTGGGTTTGTGGGGGGATCAGAGCATTTTGTGGGAGTAAATGAGCAGAACTGGTTGGAATCTGAGCAATGTCATTGTGGGCAAATGAGGGCATATCACAGCTGGGAGGGCCAAGATTACAAGTAAAGGGAAATATTAGCGATATTTTGTGCCCTCATCGCTTGAGTTCAGTCAATAGTGTTATTAATTTATTTATTTTAATTCACATTACAAGTTGTAAGTAATATTTTAGCATTCAAGAGAAAGTCTAGGGAGTGCTAACATCTGCATGTCTTATAATAAGGGTGCGCTAAATCTCTCACATAACAGACTGCTGTAGAGGCACACTAAAAACGTATGTTGGCTATTGCTAGAATGTTATGCCAAAAGTGCCCTAAGCTAAAGGTCCTCAAAGCTGAAGGTCAAATAGTCAAACTACGATTTTGGAATGAAATATAAGTTTAAAAAAACTACACACAAACATACACACATATACAGTATATATATATATATATTACCACAGAGTGCGAAGGACAAATGGTCAATCTTAGTGAGAAAATATGCATATAATAATGCTGCATTTGCAATGCAACTATAAACCTCTAAATGGTGCAGACCCTATGAGAAAATATTATTACTATAAACTATAAGAAGAGAAATGGAACATCTTAATAAATGAACCAAACAAAAGATAGGGAATGAAGCACTCTTTTGAATAATCAATCAAAATGTATTCCTACTAACATAGAAGCTAAAGCTCAGATTAATATAAAGACTCTCAATGCTCATGTATCATGACATAAAATGTCACAAATTGAATATCAATCATAAAATCACATTTGCAATATACAAAGAAGTCACGTGACTTTAACAAGTACCCTGAATGTGTACACACCTTGTCATTATAGTACCAATACAATCATCATCTTAAATAGTAATACACTCATACTACACCCCAGCTGCACACAGAACCCAAGAAAATACAAGGGCCGTTACTGGGCAGGATATATACAGGGATCTAAGTATGGCCATATACTAAAAGATGTGAAATAACATATGCCCAGGACTTAGCAAGCAATTATATATAAGCATAACATTGCATTTAATACAGAAATAGCATCTGATATCCTTACAGTTCCAACACTGAACAGAGTTCCGTCTCCAGGCAAACAGGATCAAACCAGGATGACCCTTCACTATGCGGGATAGCCAGAGACCCAAACAACGGTAAAGCAAATTAGTTATGTGTATCAATACACTTATCTGTATCCATCAAGTAGGAACTGTAATCCAGTGCTGAGGTGGTAAAATCCTGATACAAATCCTCCTTCTGAAGTACCGGCTACTGCTTAATGAGCTGCAAACATGAACGCTGAAAACACATGTCGTGAATAGACAGCGTGCTTCCTCATCTGGGTACGTCACGTGCTCCTGCGATCGTTTCACCCCAAACGTCATATGCAAGACGGGGCTTCCTCAGGGCTAATGGATCTATGCCCTGCTGTTTGAGCTACTCAGAAATATAAGCTCCAATAGCAGGGCATAGATCCATTAGCCCTGAGGAAGCTGGCCGGCAGCAGGGAGGTGTCAATCAACCCAATCGTATTCGATCGGGTTGATTTCCAGTGATTTCTGTCCGCCTGCTCAGAGCAGGCGGACAGGGTTATGGAGCAGCGGTCTTTAGACCGCTGCTTCATAACTTGTGTTTCTGGCGAGTCTGAAGACTCGGCAGAAACATGGCCCTTCAAGCACCGTACAGAGCATGATAAATATGGGCCTTTATATTGATCTGAGCTTTAGTTTCTAGGGCCTAGATTTAGAGTTTGGCGGTAGCCGTGAAAACCAGCGTTAGAGGCTCCTAACGCTGGTTTTAGGCTACCGCCGGTATTTGGAGTCACTGAAAAAAGGGTCTAATGCTCACTTTCCAGCCGCGACTTTTCCATACCGCAGATCCCCTTACGTAAATTGCGTATCCTATCTTTTCAATGGGATCTTTCTAACTCCGGTATTTAGAGTCGTTGCTGGAGTGAGATTTAGAGCTCTTACGACAAAACTCCAGCCGCAGAAAAAAAACAGGAGTTAAGAGCATTTTGGGCTAACGCCGGTTCATAAAGCCCTTAACTACTGTGCCCTAAAGTACACTAACACCCATAAACTACCTATGTACCCTTAAACCGAGGTCCCCCCACAACGCCGCCACTCGATTAAATTTTTTTAACCCCTAATCTGCCGACCGCCACCTACGTTATACTTATGTACCCCTAATCTGCTACCCCTAACACCGCAGACCCCTATATTATATTTATTAACCCCTAACCTGCCCCCCACAACGTCGCCGCCAGATACCTACAATAATTAACCCCTAATCTGCCGACCGCAAAGCGCCGCCACCTACATTATAGCTATGTACCCCTAATCTGCTGCCCCTAACACCGCCGACCCCTATATTATATTTATTAACCCCTAATCTGCCCCCCTCAACGTTGAGCGCTACTATAATAAAGTTATTAACCCCTAATCCGCCTCACTAACCCTATAATAAATAGTATTAACCCCTAATCTGCTCTCCCTAACATCGCCGACACCTAACTTCAAACATTAACCCCTAATCTGCCGACCTGAGCTCACCGATACTATAATAAATGTATTAACCCCTAAAGCTAAGTCTAACCCTAACACTAACACCCCCCTAAGTTAAATATAATTTAAATCTAACGAAATTAATTAACTCTTATTAACTAAATTATTCCTAATTAAAGCTAAATACTTACCTGTAAAATAAATCCTAATATAGCTACAATATAAATTATAATTACATTGTAGCTATTTTAGGATTAATATTTATTTTACAGGCAACTTTGTAATTATTTTAACCAGGTACAATAGCTATTAAATAGTTACCTAGTTAAAATAATTACAAAATTACCTGTAAAATAAATCCTAACCTAAGTTACAATTAAACCTAACACTATACTATCATTAAATTAATTAAATAAAATACCTACAATTACCTACAATGAAACCTAACACTACACTATCAATACATTAATTAAATACAATATCTACAAATAACTACAATAAAATAAACTAACTAAAGTACAAAAAATAAAAAAGAACTAAGTTACAAAAAATAAAAAAATATTTACAAACATAAGAAAAATATTACAACAATTTTAAACTAATTACACCTACTCTAAGCCCCCTAATAAAATAACAAAGCCCCCCAAAATAAAAAATGCCCTACCCTATTCTAAATGACTAAAGTTAAAAGCTCTTTTACCTTACCAGCCCTGAACAGGGCCCTTTGCGGGGCATGCCCCAAGAATTTCAGCTCTTTTGCCTGTAAAAAAAAACATACAATACCCCCCCCCCAACATTACAACCCACCACCCACATACCCCTAATCTAACCCAAACCCCCCTTAAATAAACCTAACACTAAGCCCCTGAAGATCTTCCTACCTTGTCTTCACCTCACCAGGTATCACCGATCCGTCCTGGCTCCAAAATCTTCATCCAAACCAAGCGGGGGCTGGCGATCCATCATCCGGTGGCTGAAGCGGTCCAGAAGAGGCTCCAAAGTCTTCATCCTATCTGGGAAGAAGAGGCGATCCGGACCGGCAACCATCTTGATCCAAGCGGCATCTTCTATCTTCTATCTTCATCCGATGACGACCGGCTGTTCCGATCAGCCAATAGAATGCGAGCTCAATCTGATTGGCTGATTGGATCAGCCAATCGGATTGAACTTGATTCTGATTGGCTGATTCCATCAGCCAATCAGAATATTCCTACCTTAATTCCGATTGGCTGATAGAATCCTATCAGCCAATCGGAATTCGAGGGACGCCATCTTGGATGACGTCCCTTAAAGGAACCGTCATTCGTCGGGAAGTCGTCGGAAGAAGAGGACGAATCCGCGCTGGAGGTCTTCAGGATGGAGCCGGTCGTCATCGGATGAAGATAGAAGATGCCGCTTGGATCAAGATGGTTGCCGGTCCGGATCGCCTCTTCTTCCCGGATAGGATGAAGACTTTGGAGCCTCTTCTGGACCACTTCAGCCACCGGATGATGGATCGCCAGCCCCCGCTTGGTTTGGATGAAGATTTTGGAGCCAGGACGGATCGGTGATACCTGGTGAGGTGAAGACAAGGTAGGAAGATCTTCAGGGGCTTAGTGTTAGGTTTATTTAAAGGGGGTTTGGGTTAGATTAGGGGTATGTGGGTGGTGGGTTGTAATGTTGGGGGGGGTATTGTATGTTTTTTTTTACAGGCAAAAGAGCTGAAATTCTTGGGGCATGCCCCGCAAAGGGCCCTGTTCAGGGCTGGTAAGGTAAAAGAGCTTTTAACTTTAGTCATTTAGAATAGGGTAGGGCATTTTTTATTTTGGGGGTCTTTGTTATTTTATTAGGGGGCTTAGAGTAGGTGTAATTAGTTTAAAATTGTTGTAATATTTTTCTTATGTTTGTAAATATTTTTTTATTTTTTGTAACTTAGTTCTTTTTATTTTTTGTACTTTAGTTAGTTTATTTCATTTTAGTTATTTGTAGATATTGTATTTAATTAATGTATTGCTAGTGTAGTGTTAGGTTTCATTGTAGGTAATTGTAGGTATTTTATTTAATTAATTTATTGATAGTGTAGTGTTAGGTTTAATTAGAACTTAGGTTAGGATTTATTTTATAGGTAATTTTGTATTTATTTTAACTAGGTAACTATTAAATAGTTCTTAACTATTTAATAGCTATTGTACCTGGTTAAAATAATTACAAAGTTGCCTGTAAAATAAATATTAATCCTAAAATAGCTACAATATAATTATAATTTATATTGTAGCTATATTAGGATTTATTTAACAGGTAAGTATTTAGCTTTAAATAGGAATAAGTTATTTAATAAGAGTTAATTTATTTCGTTAGAATCAAATTATATTTAACTTAGGGGGGTGTTAGTGTTAGGGTTAGACTTAGCTTTAGGGGTTAATACATTTATTATAGTAGCGGTGAGCTCCGGTCGGCAGATTAGGGGTTAATAAGTGTAGGCAGGTGGAGGCGACGTTGTGGGGGGCAGATTAGGGGTTAATAAGTATAATATAGGGGTCGGCGGTGTTAGGGGCAGCAGATTAGGGGTACATAAGGATAATGTAAGTAGCGGCGGTTTACGGAGCGGCAGATTAGGGGTTAATAATAATATGCAGGGGTCAGCGATAGCGGGGGCGGCAGATTAGGGGTTAATAAGTGTAAGGGTAGGGGTGTTTAGACTCGGGGTACATGTTAGAGTGTTAGGTGCAGACGTAGGAAGTGTTTCCCCATAGCAAACAATGGGGCTGCGTTAGGAGCTTAACGCTGCTTTTTTGCAGGTGTTAGGTTTTTTTTCAGCTCAAACAGCCCCATTGTTTCCTATGGGGGAATCGTGCACGAGCACGTTTTTTAGGCTGGCCGCGTCCGTAAGCAACTCTGGTATCGAGAGTTGAAGTTGCGTTAAAAATGCTCTACGCTCCTTTTTTGGAGCCTAACGCAGCATTTTTGTGGACTCTCAATACCAGAGTTATTTTTATGGTGCGGCCAGAAAAATGCCGGCGTTAGCTACGCGGGTCGTTACCGACAAAACTCTAAATCTAGGCCTATGTTAGTAGGAATACATTTTGATTGATTATTCAAAAGAGTGCTTCATTCCCTATCTTTTGTATGGTTCATTTATTAAGATGTTCCATTTCTCTTCTTATAGTTTATAGTAATAATATATCTATTTGTAGAGCGCCAACAGATTCCGCAGCACTATAAATATATATATATATAAATACAAATACAAAATTTGGTTTTTTAGCACACCTTACAAAACGTTTAAATCCACATCTGGGAATGCTGCCAATATGACCCAGTAATTACACAACCAAAGAGGTATCAGCGTACATCCATTTTAAAAAGCACAACATATTTTTTGAACTGCTGCAAAAAATTGCCTGCAAATACATCAAGAGACAACTATTCTTTTTTAAATAATATTGGGAACTTAGTCACACAATATGGCCATATTCTGCTTAGCCAGTCACCACTTACAAGGTGCCCCAATTCGACTGGTCCTAACACTACAGTCCTTTTGCCACAGAGGGCTGAATCATTCCTGCTTTTACTCTTCATAATAGAATGAGACTCCCTGGCTTTTTATTCACAACTCTATTACACTGTTATGAGCACACCTGAACTTGGGTGGGGTGCTTAAACCAATGGGAGATGGTCAGTCTCCCTGGTAATGTTAAATACAAATACAAATACAAAATTTGTTTTTTAGCACACATTACAAAAAGTTTAAATCCACATCTGGGAGTGCTGCCAATATGACTCAGTAATTACACAAACAAAGAGGTATCAGCGCACATCCATTTTCAAAAGCACAACATATTTTTTGAACTGCTGCAAAAAATTGCCGGCAAATACATCAAGAGACAACTATTCTTTTTTGAATAATATTGTGAACTTAGTCACACAATATGGCCATATTTTGCTTAGCCAGTCACCACTTACAAGGTGCCCCAATTCGAGTGGTCCTAACACTACAGTCCTTTGGCAGCAGTTAAAAAAATATGTTAAAAAAAACAACCAAATTTTGTATTTGTATTTGTATTTAACATTACCAGGGAGACTGACCATCTCCCATTGGTTTAAGCACCCCACCCAAGTTCAGGTGTGCTCATAACAGTGTAATAGAGTTGTGAATAAAAAGCCAGGGAGTCTCATTCTATTATGAAGAGTAAAAGCAGGAATGATTCAGCCCTCTGTGGCAAAAGGACTGTAGTGTTAGGACCAGTCGAATTGGGGCACCTTGTAAGTGGTGACTGGCTAAGCAAAATATGGCCATATTGTGTGACTAAGTTCCCAATATTATTTAAAAAAGAATAGTTGTCTCTTGATGTATTTGCAGGCAATTTTTTGCAGCAGTTCAAAAAATATGTTGTGCTTTTGAAAATGGATGTGCGTTGATACCTCTTTGTTTGTATATATATATATATATATATATATATATATATATATATATATATATATATATATATATATATATATATAAAGTCCAATTGTAAGCTTGGCACACACTTCAAATATAAACAATCACCACAAGATAGAAAGCACTCTACTGTCCTTTAAACATTCACCTTTAATATGGGCTAGATTTATCAAAGCCATTCTCCTCTAATATCGTCCAAAATAAAGCATACAAACGGATCCTCATATTTATCAAAGCACTCTGCGCCTATACGCCTATAATTGCGCAAATCTGAAAGAAACTTCTTCGCACTTCACTTGCATTCGCCTAGGCGCACAGGCGCGCTCCCGAGTGTACCAATATACATTAGTAATAGGCGTAATTTAACAGCCCGACCTACAAATACGCCCAGTTGCTTATTCATCATTGTTTTGCGCCGATAATTCCGGCTGTAATTGCGTGTTGTATATTTCGCCATACAGACTGAGTCGAACACCATTATAATACATGCTTTTACATCTTGTGATGCAGTACTTTACTCTTTTAACTAATTTTTCAAAAGTTCAGCGCAAAGAAGATACTGTTATTCCCAGTAATTTGCGCTTCCACAGGCGCATATGGTACTAAAAGTTTTATATGTATATATCGATATATTGATATATATATTTTTGTGTCAACATATGGCACAAACAGCACAGAAACATTGTGTAATATAAATATTAGCTAATTAGTTACCTAAAAAACATTTTTTTAATAATCAAAACATGGCGGCGCAAATATTTATAGGGAGTAAATAAGGAGTAAATGCTGTTCCCGACAGGCGCAATTTATCATTACTACGCCCCAGCTTGCCTGCGCAAAGTTACGTCTATTTTTTGATAAATTTAGGCGCACATGTGCGCCTCTCCGGAGGCGAGCTGGGGCGCAGTTACAGGCAAAGAACATACAAAGTTCGCCTAGCCTTGGATAAATCTAGCCCTATGGTGTTAAAGTTTTCAGGTCTTACCCCATCCATAGACACTTTATTAAAGGTGGATGTTTAAAGGACTGGAAAGTGCTTTCTATTTTGTTGCAGATATATATTTACATATATACACAAACACATAATTAAATAAACATATACACACATACACACAAAAATACATATACATAAGCATACATACATGTACACACTTGTGTAAATTATCCTTATTATTATTATTTCAGAAGTGTACCCGCAAAGTTTGAACAGCCAATAGAATTTAAGCAGCGCACATCCTATTGGCTGATTTGAATTTTTCAGCCAATAGGAATGCAACAGTACCCCAATATAAAAGTGGATAAAGAGGACATTCCACGCTGGATGTCGCCGCTGGTCTTGGACAGCTCCGTGCCACCGGGATGAAGATAGAAGATTCCCCCCGGCGATGGAGGAAGATGTCGCCACCTAGATGAAGACTTCTTGCTGCCTGGATGAAGATGAATATCCGGACTTCAGGAACTGTGAGTAGATTTCCTGAGGTTAGTGTTAGTTTTTTTGGGGGGTGTTTTTTATTTTTTATGATTAGTTTGTTTTTATTTTAATGGGCAGTAAAAGAGCTGAATGCTCTTCTAAGGGGGGTTGGTTGGGTGGGGGGGTTACTTTATATTTTTTTTATGTAAAAGAGCTGTTTAACTTAGGGTAATGCCCTACAAAAGGCCCTTTTAAGGGCTATTGGTAGTTTATTGTTAGGTTAGGGGGTGTTTTTATTTTGGGGTCTTTTTTGTTTTTATACGGCTATTAGATTAGGTGTATTTTTTATTATTTTGGATAATTTTGTTTATTATTTTTTGTAATCTTGGTGTGTTTTTTTATTTTTTGTATTTTTAGTGGGGTTTTTTTTGGTAATGTTAGATTTTTTTCGTAGTGTTAGTTTTTTTTAAATTTGTAATTTAGGTTTTTTTATGTGTAGTTTATTTTATTTTATAAATTTAGTATAAATTAATAGTAAATAACTTTTTTCCCCATAGACATCAAAGGGATTGTGTTATACCGATCGCCATTCTGCGATTGCAGGTGTTTTTTTCTAACACTTTCTCCCCATTTATGTCTAAGGGGGAAAGCAAAGTGTGAACGAGCGCGTAAAGTCAGGACTTGAGTTTTGTGCGGTATAGAGCTTAACGCATCATATTGCACAGCAAAAGAAGGTTTTTTAGTAACTTATAATGGCAGCGCTATAGAAAGTGCGACAGTGATACCAATCATTTGTTTGCGTTATTTACGCACTCGGTTTAGCGCACAACTTGTAATCTCAGCCATAGTTTATTAAAAGAATTATTGGAAACAATAAGCAATATTTGAATAAAGCAAACCAATAAACATATATAATTACAATGATTTAAAAATAATCAGGTTAGAACTAATGAAAACAATCACTAAATTAAATTATTTTCTGTAGCTTGCGTGTGTAATAGGGAAACAGAAACGTTTGTTATTTAAATTCTCAGCATAGCTGGCAAGAATCAGGTAAGCTAATAATCATGGCAAACCATAAGAAAATGATATTGTTACCAGATTCCTGATTGACCCAGCGTTATTGTCAACAGATAAGACCAGGTTATCAGGAATTACCTAACAAAAACATTTGTGACTATAAAGGGCAAACCAGAATTGATTAACTCACCTGATTCAATAGGAAAACTTTGAATATAAATGTAAAGAGCATAAATCATATTAAAGGACCAGTCAACACTGTAGATTTGCATAATCAACAAATGTAAGATAACAAGAGAATGCAATAGCACTTAGTCTGAACTTCAAATGAGTAGTAGATTTTTTTTTCTGACAATTTTAAAAGTTATGTCTTTTTCCACTCCCCCCTGTACCATGTGACAGCCATCAGCCAATCACAAATGCATACACGTACCATGTGACAGCAATCAGCCATTCACAAATGCATACACACTTATTCTTGCACATGCTCAGTAGGAGCTGGTGACTCAAAAAGTTTAAATATAAAAAGACTGTGCACATTTTGTTAATAGAAGTAAATTAGAAAGTTGTTTAAAATTGCTGCTCTATCTGAATAATGAAAGTTTAATTTTGATTGAGTGCCCCTTTAACAAAACTGTTTCATGTGGATTTATTTCATACTTATCAATATTGTTGGATGATTTACTGGGGTTCATTGTAAAAAGAACCTCTTAGGTTACCCCTGGACCCTATCTTGCCATTATCCTGTCTGTCTGATCAGCTTAGCCTCCCATCTCCTCTGGACAGGGTGTGGTCATCATGCATGCTCAGTGTGGCCCCTTGTGCCGTCTGCTTGTGTTCCCTTGTGCCCCCCTTATGTGGGTGAGTGTGTATTTTATGGAATACTTTTAACTCCACCCCAACTGATAAGGTTAGATTTACATAAATGATTTGCTAACACTAATTACAGATTAATTAACATTTTTGTTAATGAGCTACGATTCAGCAGTCAGAATATGTTTCCCTCAGAAGATGGCACTCGTCAATAAGCTATAATAGACAAATATGTATTATGTAAATATGTTCTAAAAAAACAAGTCATTATCTTTATTTGACCATTGCCCAAGGTTAAACCCCACTAATGTTTATAGAAAAAGAGACTTATTGGAACCATGTATGAAAAACATGGGTTTTTTGTGGATATTTACACCAATAATGTGATGGTGTTATGATGGTGCTATGATGGGGACCTTGAATATTATAATAACTAATTTTCCCTGACAATTGTCCTGACAAACATATACAAACACATAACATATATACATATACATAGATACATATGTACCACACACATACATACAAATACACATGTATACATACATACATACATACACATATATATTCAAAAATACTTTATACATACACATATATTTCTACACACATACACACATATACACCTTTAAGCCCTTCCCAGTCTAGCACCTGATTATATAATATATCCCTTTAATCACTAAACATTAAACCTTGATTTTACATTTAATATGTATAAATATGAGTGAAATACTTTAATATATTTTACATGTGCTTTATAATGCATATTTTCAATCATTAAAGGGGCATTAAACCCCAAAAAATATTTAATGATTCAGATAGCGAATACAATTTTTTAAAAGTTTCCAATTTACTTATATTATCAAATTTATGTAATTCTCATTTTATTCTTTATTGAAGAAATATCTAGGTAGGCAGTGTGAAAATGCTTAAAGCTTGGGTTTTATGTCCCTCTAATACTTTTGCATCAGGTCTCCAAAAGCACTGCATTTTCCAGCATTATTTTGTGATGCGCTCAGGTGCAACACTTATCCTACCACTTGTAATATGAGTGATAATAGAGCACCCTGCACTATCCATTCAAAGTATAGGGAACAACTGAGTTAAGATTTCATGGTAAACCTTTCTTTACCATACACTTTTAATACCAAATTATGCTCTATTCTTTGTGCAAGGTGACACTCCACTTGTAATCTAGCCCTTTATTTGAATATTAGAATTAACCTAAATGATATGAAACAGTTTATTAAACACATGCATTGGTTAATATGAAACAATCTGCATTAAACAGTGTTAATAATGAATGAATTATGAGTAATGTTTTTATTTAGTTAAGGCCACATATAATTTTTCATGCCAGGGATTGAATTTGGGCTTCGAGGGATCTTTGGCCTGTAGCTTCCCCCTGAGCCACTAGAGGGATTGGGACCTGCTGTTTTCAGACTTCTGATCCCTGCAATGGTTAGCTCTCCGGATCCACCTGTCTGCTAGCTGCAGGCAGTTATCTAATCATCTAGGACTATTTAAAGGGACACTCAAGTCAAAATTAAACTTGATTCAGATAGAGCATGCAATTTTAAACAACTTTCCTATTAGCTTTCATCAACACTGAGCATGTGCACGAATACATGTATACGCATTTGTGATTGGCTGATGGGTGTCACCTAATACAGGAGGAGTGTAAATAGACATAACTTTTAAATTTGTCAGATCAAAATCTACTCTCATTTGAAGTTCAGACTATGGGGCCAATTTAATATGCTGCGAGTGCAGTAGTTTCCACGCGGGCCTCTAGGCTCGCCGGAAACATAAGTTAAGAAGCAGCGGTCTTAAGACCGCTGCTCCTTAACTTGTCCTGCACCTTTTAGGTGGCGGACAGCAATCATCCCGATCAGATACGATTGGGATGATTGACACCCCCTGCTAGCGGCCGTCCCCCTGCAGATTCACGGCCTATCGGCCGCTAGCAGTGGTGTCAATCAACCCGATTGGGTTCATTTCTGTCTGCTGCCTCAGAGCAGGCAGACAGGTTATGGAGCAGCGGTCTTTAGGCGGTCTTTAGTCTGAAGGAGCTTGATAAATTGACCCATAAAGGTCTAGTTCCCATTAGTCTGTGGAGTATTTTGGGTTTGTAAAACAGATAATGCAAAGTCTGTGGTTAACAAGAAAAGAAAATAATTTTGTGCTTTTAGTAATTTTGTGTCAATATTACCCTATGAACTGAATACCAATATATAACTGATGCTGGAATATTTAGGGCTTTTATAAAAAATGTATATATACAGATATATATATATATATATATATATATATATATATATATATACATAGTCATGGCCAAAAATATTGACACCCCTGCATTTCTGTCAGATAAGGCACCACTTTACATAAAAAAATAGTTGCAATTACAAATGTTTAGGCATTCTCATGTTTATTTATTTTGTTTGTATTAGTATGACACAAAAATGTGGAGAAAAAAAGCCAAATCTGACACATTCCACACAAAACTCCAAAAATGGACTGGACAAAATTGTTGGCACCTTCTCAAAATTGTAAGAAATAATTGCATTCCAAGTTTGTGATGCTCCTGTAATTTGTAATTAAACTCACCTGTATCAATTAACAGGTGCTGACAATATAGAAATCACACCGGCAACCGGTTAAAATGGTAATAAATTGATTCAACCTTTTTGTTGTTTGTCTCTGTGTGCCACACTGAGCATGGAGAAAAGAAAGAGCAGCAAAAGAATATTCTGAGCATTTGAGAACAAAAATTGTGGAAAAGCATGGACAATCTCAAGGTTTCAAGTCCATCTCCATAATGTTCCTGTGTCCCAGACGTTTACAGCCCATGGCACTGTAACTAATCTCCCTGGTCGTGGACAAAATAAAAAAATTGATCAAAGATTGCAACAAAGGATTGTTCGAATGGTGGATAAAGAACCTCGATCAACTTCCAGACAAATTCAAACTGACCTTTATTCACAGGATACTATACGTCGCCATCTGAATGAAAAGGTACGCTATGGTAGGAGACCCAGAAGGACCCCACTACTGACACAGAAATATAAAAAAGCCAGATTGGAGTTTGCCAAAACTTACCTAAGGAAGCCAAAATCCTTTTTGGAGAATGTGTTGTTGACAGACGAAACAAAATAAATAAACATGAGAATGCCTAAACATTTGTAATTGCAACATTTTTCTGGGCAAAGTGGTTCATTATCTGACAGAAATGCAGGGGTGCCAAACATTTTTGGCCATGACCGTATATATAATTTTTTTGAGAGAGAATTAAATATATTAAAACGTATACTCTCTAATAGGAAAACAAAGGCATTTTTTACATTTATTGCATCATATCTTAATAAAAAAAATACAGTTAAAAATCCATCAAATGAAAGCTGACTTGGTGCTAAATTAAATACTATATAATTTCCCTGTATAAATATAAATGCACAAAAGAATCAAATGAAAGCTGACTTGGTGCTAAATTAAATACTATATAATTTCCCCTGTGTAAATATAAATGCACAAAAGAATGAGTAAAATGATAAAAATCTGTCTGGTCTCCAGCGGTTGAATATCTTTTAGCACTGAAAGTGTTAAATTATTTGTGGACATTTGTTGCAGACAATTTTCATTAAAGCACCCCTTACTTCTTTATTTCGTAGACTGTATATTAAAGGATTTAACATGGGTGTTACTGCAGCGTACAGCACTGAAAAAAACTGTTCTATTGTGTCTGTGTGTTCTGATAGTGGTTTAATGTATACACTAACGATAGACCCATAGAAAAGGGTGAGTACAGTGAGATGTGATGTACAGGTTGAGAAGGCTTTTTTTCTTCCATCACTGGACACAATATGTAAAATGCTGTTGATTATTTTATAATAAGATATTAAGCTTAGTAAGAATGGGAAGAAGCCAAATAAAAATGATTCTATGTATAGAATTATATAAAAACCTATGTCAGGACAAAAGAGTTTTGTCATAGCCCTAGGTTCACAGTAGAAGTGCTGGATCCTTTTAGAATGACAATAATGTAAGTTTGCAACAGAGCCAGTTAATAGGAAAGCATTTGCAGATGCAGAAACCCAAGTGCTTCCCAAGAACAGGGCACACATTTTACATTTCATAATGATGTTGTAGTGTAAAGGTTTGCAAATTGCAACATAACGATCATAAGCCATGATTGATAGCAAGATTATTTCTGTGCATCCTAAAAGTATAAAAAAGTATAACTGGATAAAACATTGTGTATAAGGAATTGAGTTATTCCCAGATAATAAAATATCCATCAGTTTAGGGAGATTAACTGTAGTGTAACAGATATCTACAAATGACAGGTTGCCAAGAAAAATGTACATTGGCGTATGAAGGTGAAAATCCATACACACTGCTGTAATTATTACTAAATTCCATAGTACTCCAATGAAGTAGAGAAAATAAAATATAATGAAAAGTAGAAGAGAATTTCCTTTATCATTGGAAAACCATTCTAGGTAGAAACAGTTAAGATAAGTTTTGTTTTCCATAGGCTTTCTGTTAAGCTGCAAGAAATAGAAATAGTTTTTTTTATATTACAGATTTCAAAGTTTATTGTAACAATAATGCGGCTTGGCACCAAAAGAAAATGCAGGAAAGGGTGGAAGGAGTTGTATTGTTTGGTTAATTTGCTCCTTTTTTGTAATGATGTACAGGGAGTCTTACCATTCATTTGTCTATCGTCCCCTGTCTAATCCTGCTATAGTATTACCAATGACTGATGTTAGAGACAGGCACTAAATGGTGTATTTTAGTCATACAGGAGTTGTATGTTCTTTCTTGAAAAATAGGTTATTTTACTTGTAAGATTTTTGTTAAAAATAATTGTTTATATTAGCTGTTCCCATTGGAAATAACTGTAACAAATTAAAATCCAAATTTTGTCCAAACCAAATGCCTGTATGGACGAAATTCGTCTGAATCTAATTTAAAAATCTAAAACAAAACTTTTGACCAAAACAAATTCTTCGCCCATTCACGTCTAATAAATATTCACAATTATTTTTAAAGGCTAGATACTATAACAACTATTTCTGATATTTTGAATATGGGTCCAATTTCTAATAGATTTGTGACAGGAGATTTGCATCAAGGATTATTATTATATAAGTACCCTTGAAATACAACATGTTTTATATACATTTACAAATATTATTTAATTTTAGTAGGGTTACACATATTAAACAGAATGGCTATTTTATCTCTTTGTTGCTAGTTATTGCCTATTATAAATGAGCACTGAACAAAATATTAGTTGTATAGCATTTTGCAGGGTTTTTTGTTTGGAGTATGCATTTGCAAAAGCACAATTTTATTAGATGTAGTCTAGTACATTGGTGAGAGCACATTTGGGTTACTCAAAAACTGGTCCAGTACCTTGGCCATTCTTGTGACACAGTACAATACTGTCCACAGAAAGTTACTGATGTGATAGTTGCTGATACAGTTTTATGACTTTCTTAAACAGCCTTTTCTGTATCTAAATAATGTTGAGTTGTCTATTGGTTCTGATTTGTGTGGGTAATAATAGCCAAGCTCAAGACCAATTCATTCAAGAGTTCTTCTTTAATTATTTAAAGTATTATGTAGTTATCTTAACTCACTGCATAGTGAAGCTATTTATGTTCAGAAACATGATATAGTAAATGTTTGCTTCAGTGAAAATTTTATTTGGGAATTTATTTTACTAGTTAACAAATAAAAACTATTATCACCTTCTTCTTCGCAATGGAGGTCTGGTCATTTTGAAAAGGATTGGCTGCTTAATATTTTCTTCTGTAAAAATCTTCAAACAAATACCATGAAAATACCACGGACACGTATTCACAAGTTTAAAGTTGAAATAGACCCATGAATATCCTTAAATATAGCCAAGTACTAAATATGTTTTAAATTTAAAAAAATAAAACCACATTATTATTATTATTATTATTATTATTATTATTATTATTATTTTAAATCAAACATATTTGATAAATAGGCTGTAAAAGGAACACTGTGTTCAATGATATTTAATTTCCTTGAGATAAATTCACTCAAATTCCTTTTTAAATATCTTTTGATAGCAGAAACTTTCTGTTCACACTTACATATAGTTCTACAATTAGCAATATAAAAATTAAAGTGCATTTTTCAACTTTTGATATTCCCTAATAAAAAGCAAACAGAGCTGCTTACCTTGGGAAGGGGAGGGGGGTGCAACTGCACTTTCTACAAATCACAAGATTGCTTTTTATATCAATCATTTAATGACTAGAGTTATCTATAGGGACATGTACTTTAATAACTTATAGCAATTATCTTTCTCCTGAAACTCTGTAAAATAAATAAAGTTTAATATGTTCTCTGTAGGTTTTGTTCACAAGTTTATTTGTTTCTCTGTTGTTTTTTTAAAGGGACACTGAACCCAAAATGCTTCTTTCATGATTCAGATAGAGCATGCAATTTTAAGCAACTTTTTAATTTACTCCTATTATCAATTTTTCTTTGTTCTCTTGCTATCTTTATTTGAAAAAGAAGGCATCTAAGCTTTTTTATTAGTTCAGTACTCTGGACAGCATTTTTTTATTGGTGGATGAATGTATCCACCAATCAGCAAGAACAACCCAGGTTGTTCACCAAAAATGGGCCGGCATCTAAACTTACATTCTTGCATTTCAAATAAAGATACCAAGAGAATGAAGAAAATTTGACAATAGGAGTAAATTAGAAAATTGCTTAAAATGTCATGCTCTATCTGAATCACGAAAGAAAACATTTGGGTTCAGTGTCCCTTTAAAGGGACATTAAACCCAAACATTTTCTTTCATGATTCAGATAGAAAATTGTAATTTTAAACAACATTCCAATTTACTTCTATTATCTAATTTGCTTCATTCTTTAGATATCTTTTGTTAAAGAAATAGCAATGCACATGGGTAAGCCAATCACATGAGGCATCTATGTGCAGCCACCAATCAGAAGCTACTGAGCCTATCTAGATATGGTTTTCAGGAGAGAATATCAAGAGAATGAAGCAAATTAGATAATAGAAGTAAATAAGAAAGTTGTTTAAACTGGTTTCATGAAAGAAATTTTTTTAGTTTAATGTCCCTTTAAGTGTGGTTTTTAATATATATTATGTTTTTTTTTTTTTTTTGCTGCAATTCATTTTACAAATGGGTTACAAATAAGCCAGGGTTTGAGTATCTTTCTATTTGACCACATGGTTTATAAGGAAACTAACTTACTTAGATAACTCCACCATGCTCACTTAGAGGGAGATACTGAAATCCTGAAATATTATTACATTTTTATATAGATCAAACACAGGGTTATGTCAGCTGCAAGTTATGATGATAATTAATGATTATAATAATGACAGCAATGGAACCACAGCTCAGGGACTGTGCTAAAACTTCAGTATTGGTAGGTCAGCTAACACATTCTAGCCACTTAGAAGCTTAATGGCTCAAGTACTGCAATAGGTCTCATATAGTAGTGACAATTATTACTGTGAATGGTGCTATAAAGTGTGGTGGCCTTCGATACACTCAAGTGATAAAAAAAAAATACTATCCTTAAAACAATTAAGTGAAACGACAACAAGCTCCATTTATTATTAGGCGCCGCGGACAAGGTTAACTGTCATGAACAAGTAAATCTTCACCTTTCGGCAGAGGAAAAGGCGGTGAACACTACTTACATGTCACAATATTACAAGTAAGCCCAAGAGGGATCAAAATAAAAAAAACCTTTATTGTAACATAATAAAATCCAGACACTAATGGCTAGATTATGAGTTTTGCGGTAAGAGGGGTGCGGTACTAACTTGCACGTTATTGTCACCGCTCATTTACCTACAGCGCTGGTATTACAGGTTTTCATAAACCCGGCGTTATCAGGCAAGAAGTGAGCGTAGAGCAAAATTGAGCTCCATAGCGCACTCCAATACCAGTGCTGCTTAAGTCAGCGGTGAGCTGGCTGTACGTGCTTGTGCACGGTTTCCCCATAGACATCAATATTATACTTATTAACCATTAATCTGCTGCTCCGGACATCGCCAATACCTACATTATACTTATTAACCCCTAATCTGCTGCCCCCAACATTGCCGAAACCTACATTATATTTATTAACCCCTAATCTCCCTCCCCCAATGTTGCCGCAACCTACCTACATTTATTAACCCCTAATCTGCCGCCCCCAACGTCGCCGCCACAATAATAAGCATATTAACCCCTAAACCGCCACACTCCCACATCGCAAAAATTAGTTAAATATTATTTACCCCTAATCTGCCGCCCCTAACATCTCTGCCACCTACCTACAATTATTAACCCCTAATCTGCCGCCCCCAATGTCACCGCCCCTATATTATATTTATTAACCCATAAACCTAAGTCTAACCCTAACGCCCCCTAACTTAAATATAATTAAAATAAATCTAATTAAAACCTACTATCATTACCTAAATAATTCCTATTTAAAACTAAATACTTACCTGTAAAATAAACCCTAAGATAGCTACAATATAACTAATAGTTACATTGTATCTAGCTTAGGGTTTATTTTTATTTTACAGGAGGCAAGTTTGTATTTATTTTAACTAGGTAGAATAGTTACTAACTATTTACTAACTACCTAGCTAAAATAAATACAAGTTTACATATAAAATAAAACCTAACCTGTCTTACACTAACACCTAACCTTACACTACAATCAAATAAATTACCTAAATTAAATACAATTAAATAAATTAAATACAATTACCTAAATTACAAAAAAACAAACAATAAATTACACAAAATAAAAAACAAATTACAAGATATTTAAACTAATTACACCTAATCTAATAGCCCTATCAAATTAAAAAAGCCCCCCCTAAATAAAAAAAACTCTAGCCTAAACTAAACTACCAATAGCCCTTAAAAGGGCCTTTTGCGGGGCATTGCCCCAAAGAAATCAAATAATACAAACAACCCCCCCAACAGTAAAATCCACCACCCACACAACCAACCCCCCAAATAAAACCCTAACTAAAAAAAACTAAACTCCCTATTGCCCTGAAAAGGGCATTTGGATGGGAATTGCCCTTAAAAGGGCATTTAGCTCTATTGCAGCCCAAAGCCCTAACCTAAAAATAAAACCCACCCAATAAACCCTTAAAAAAACCTAACACTAACCCCCTGAAGATCCACTTACAGTTTTTAAAGATCCGACATCCATCCTCAACGAAGCCAGGAGAAGTCCTCATCGAAGCGTCAAGAAGTCCTCAACGAAGCCGGGAGAAGTCTTCATCCAAGCCACGAGAAGTGGTCCTCCAGACGGGCAGAAGTCTTCATCCAGACGGCATCTTCTATCTTCATCCATCCAGTGCAGGGCGGGTCCATCTTCAAGACATCCGGCGTGGAGCATCCTCTTCGAACGAAGTCTTCTTCCCAAATGAAGGTTCCTTTAAATGACATCATCCAAGATGGCGTCCCTTAGATTCCAATTGGCTGATAGAATTCTATCAGCCAATAGGAATTAAGGCTAAAAATATCCTATTGGCTGATTCAATCGGATGGAAGACCTCTTCTGCCCCGCTTGGATGAAGACTTCTACCGGATGGAGGACCTCTTCTTGCTCCGCTTGGATGAAGAATTTGGCTCGGCTGGGTGAAGACGACTCAAGGTAGGGAGATCTTCAGGGGCTTAGTGTTAGGTTTATTTAAGGGGGGTTTGGGTTAGATTAGGGGTATGTGGGTGGTGGGTTGTAATGTTGGGGGGGGTATTGTATGTTTTTTTTTACAGGCAAAAGAGCTGAACTTCTTGGGGCATGCCCCGCAAAGGGCCCTGTTCAGGGCTGGTAAGGTAAAAGATCTTTGAACTTTAGTAATTTAGAATAGGGTAGGGCATTTTTTTATTTTGGGGGGCTTTGTTATTTTATTAGGGGGCTTAGAGTAGGTGTAATTAGTTTAAAATTGTTGTAATATTTTTCTTATGTTTGTAAATATTTTTTTATTTTTTGTAACTTAGTTTTTTTTATTTTTTGTACTTTAGTTAGTTTATTTCATTGTAGTTATTTGTAGGTATTGTATTTAATTAATTTATTGATAGTGTAGTGTTAGGTGTAATTGTAGGTAATTGTAGATATTGTATTTAATTCATTTATTGATAGTGTAGTGTTAGGTGTAATTGTAGGTAATTGTAGGTATTTTATTTAATTAATTTATTGATAGTGTAGTGTTAGGTTTAATTGTAACTTAGGTTAGGATTTATTTTACAGGTAAATTTGTAATTATTTTAACTATTTTAGCTATTAAATAGTTCTTAACTATTTAATAGCTATTGTACCTGGTTAAAATAAAAGTTACCTGTAAAATAAATATAAATCCTAAAATAGCTATAATATAATTATAATTTATATTGTAGCTATATTAGGATTTATTTTACAGGTAAGTATTTAGCTTTAAATAGGAATAATTTATTTAATAAGAGTTAATTAATTTTGTTAGATTTAAATTATATTTAACTTAGGGGGGTGTTAGGGTTAGGGTTAGACTTAGCTTTAGGGGTTAATACATTTATTAGAATAGCGGTGAGCTCCGGTCGGCAGATTAGGGGTTAATGTTTCAAGTTAGGTGTCGGCGATGTTAGGGAGGGCAGATTAGGGGTTAATACTATTTATTATAGGGTTAGTGAGGCGGATTAGGGGTTAATAACTTTATTATAATAGTGGTGCGGTCCGGTCGGCAGATTAGGGGTTAATAAGTGTAGGCAGGTGGAGGCGACGTTGAGGGCGGCAGATTAGGGGTTAATAAATATAATATAGGGGTCGACGGTGTTAGGGGCAGCAGATTAGGGGTACATAGCTATAATGTAGGTGGCGGCGCTTTGCGGTCGTCAGATTAGGGGTTAATTATTGTAGGTAGCTGGCGGCGACGTTGTGGGGGGCAGGTTAGGGGTTAATAAATATAATACAGGGGTCGGTGGTGTTAGGGGCAGCAGATTAGGGGTACATAAGTATAACGTAGGTGGCGGTCGGCAGATTAGGGGTTAAAAAAAAATTAATCGAGTGTCTGCGATGTGGGGGGGCCTCAGTTTAGGGGTACATAGGTAGTTTATGGGTGTTAGTGTACTTTAGAGCACAGTAGTTAAGAGCTTTATGAACCAGCGTTAGCCCAGAAAGCTCTTAACTACTGACTTTTTTCTGCGGCTGGAGTTTTGTCGTTAGATTTCTAACGCTCACTTCAGACACGACTCTAAATACCGGAGTTAGAAAGATCCCATTGAAAAGATAGGATACGCAAATGACGTAAGGGGATCTGCGGTATGGAAAAGTCGCGGCTGAAAAGTGAGCGTTAGACCCTTTTTTGAGTGACTCCAAATACCGGCGGTAGCCTAAAACCAGCGTTAGGAGCCTCTAACGCTGGTTTTCACGGCTACCGCCAAACTCCAAATCTAGGCCATAGGGTTTATTTTACAGGTAAGTATTTAGTTTTAAATAGGAATTATTTAGATAATGATAGGAGGTTTTATTTAGATTTATTTTAATTTTATTTAAGTTAGGGGGTGTTAGGGTTAGGGTTAGACTTAGGTTTAGGGGTTAATAAATTTAGTATAGTGGCTGCGACGTTGGAGACGGCAGATTAGGGGTTAATAACTGTAGGTAGGTGGCGGCAATGTTGGGGGCGGCAGATTAGGGGTTAATAAGTATAATGTAGGTGTTGGCTATGTCGGGGGTGGCAGATTAGGGGTTAATAAATGTAAAATTAGGGGTGTTTAGACTCGGGGTTCATGTTAGGGTGTTAGGTGTAAACATAAATTTTCTTTCCCCATAGGAATCAATGGAGCTGCGTTACGGAGCTTTACGCTGCTTTATTGCAGGTGTTAGACTTTTTTTCACCCGGCTCTCCCCATTGATGTCTATGGGGAAATCGTGCATGAGCACGTAAAACCAGCTTACCGCCGCTCACCGCAGCGCTGGTATTGGAGTACAGTATGAGCTCAATTTTGCTCTTCGCTCACTTTTTGCCTGATAACGCCGGGTTTTTATAAACCTGTAATACCAGCGCTGTAGGGAAGTGAGCGGTGCAAATAACTTGCAAGTTAGTACCGCACCGCTCATAAAGCAAAACTCATAATCTAGCTGAAAGTTACTATTAAAAAAAACAACCTAACATTACTTTAAAAATAAAAAAACTAACGCCTAGATTTTAGAGTTTGGCGTTAGCCGTCAAAAGCAGCGTTAAGGGCTCCTAACGCTGCTTTTTACCGCCCACTGGTATTTAGAGTCAGTCAAGAAAGGGTCTAACGCTCACTTCCAAGCCGCAACTTTTCCATACCGCAGATCCCCTTACACCAATTGCGTATCCTATCTTTTCAATGGGATCTTCCTAACGCCGGTATTTAGAGTCTTGGCTGAGGTGAGCAGTAGATCCTCTACCGACAAGACTCCAGCCGCAGAAAAAAGTCAGTAGTTAAGAGCTTTCTGGGCTAACGCCGGTTTATAAAGCTCTTAACTATTGTGCTCTAAAGTACACTAACACCCATAAACTACCTATGTACCCCTAAACCGAGGTCCCCCCACATCGCCGCCACTCTAATACATTTTTTTAACCCCTAATCTGCCGACCGCACACCACCGCCACCTACATTATACCTATAAACCCCTAATCTGCTGCCCCTAACATCGCCCACACCTACTTAATATTTATTAACCCCTAATCTGCCCCCCCAACGTCACCGCTACCTACCTACAATTATTAACCCCTAATCTGCCGACCGGACCTCGTCGCTACTCTAATAAATGTATTAACCCCTAAACCGACACACTCCCACCTCAAAAACCCTATAATAAATAGTATTAACCCCTAATCTGCCCTCCCTTACATCGCCGACACCTAACTTCAAGTATTAAGCCCTAATCTGCCGACCGGACCTTGCCGCTACTCTAATAAATGTATTAACCCCTAAAGCTAAGTATAACCCTAACCCTAACACCCCCCTAAGTTAAATATAATTTTATTCTAACGAAATAAATTAACTCTTATTAACTAAAGAGTTAATAGCTAAATACTTACCTGTAAAATAAAACCTAATATAGCTACAATATAATGAATAATTATATTGTAGCTATTTTAGAATTTATATTTATTTTACAGGCAACTTTGTATTTATTTTAACTAGGTACAATAGCTATTAAATAGTTATTTACTATTTAATAGCTACCTAGTTAAAATAATTACAAAATTACCTGTAAAATAAATCCTACCCTAAGTTACAATTAAACCTAACACTACACTATCAATAAATAAATTAAATCAATTAACTACAAGTACCTACAATTAAATAAATTAAACTAAATTACAAAAAAAAAACACTAAATTACAAAAAATAAAAAAAGATTACAAGAATTTTAAGCTAATTACACCTACTCTAAGCCCCCTAATAAAAAAACAAAGCCCCCCAAAATAAAAAAATTCCCTACCCTAATCTAAATTAAAAAAGTTAACGGCTCTATTACCTTACCAGCCCTTAAAAGGGCTTTTTGCGGGGCATGCCCCAAAGAAATCAGCTCTTTTGCCTTTAAAAAAAAAACACAATACCACCCCCCAACATTACAACCCACCACCCACATACCCTTACTCTAACCCAAAACCCCCTTAAATAAACCCTACCCCCCTGAAGATCTCCCCACCTTGAGTCGTCTTCACCCAACCGGGCACCGATGGACCAAAAGAAGACATCCGGAGCGGCAGAAGTCTTCATCCTATCCGGGCAGAAGAGGACATCCAGACCGGTAGACATCTTCATCCAAGCGGCATCTTCTATCTTCATCCATCCGAAGCGGAGCGGAGCCATCTTCTTCCACCCGATGCGGATCCATCCTCTTCTACCACGCCTACTCGCCAAATGAAGGTTCCTTTAAATGACGTCATCCAAGATGGTGTCCCTCAAATTCCGATTGGCTGATAGGATTCTATCAGCCAATCGGAATTAAGGTAGGAAAAATCTGATTGGCTGATTGAATCAGCCAATCAGATTGAGCTCGCATTCTATTGGCTGTTCCGATCCGATTGAACTTGAATCTGATTGGCTGATTCAATCAGCCAATCAGATTTTTCCTACCTTAATTCCGATTGGCTGATAGAATCCTATCAGCCAATCGGAATTCGAGGGATGCCATCTTGGATGACGTCATTTAAAGGAATCTTCATTCGGCGAGTAGGCATCGGTAGAAGAGGATGGATCTGCGTCGGCTGGAAAAAGATGGCTCCGCTCCGGATGGATGAAGATAGAAGATGCCGCTTGGATGAAGATGTCTACCGGTCCGGATGTCCTCTTCTGCCCGGATAGGATGAAGACGACTCAAGTTATGGAGATCTTCAGGGGGGTAGTGTTAGGTTTATTTAAGGGGGGTTTGGGTTAGAGTAGGGGTATGTGGGTGGTGGGTTGTAATGTTGGGGGGTGGTATTGTGGTTTTTTTACAGGCAAAAGAGCTGATTTCTTTGGGGCATGCCCCGCAAAAAGCCCTTTTAAGGGCTGGTAAGGTAATAGAGCTGTTAACTTTTTTAATTTAGATTAGGGTAGGGAATTTTTTTATTTTAGGGGGCTTTGTTTTTTTATTAGGGGGCTTAGAGTAGGTGTAATTAGCTTACAATTCTTGTAATCTTTTTTTGTAATTTAGTGGGGGTTTTTTTGCAATTTAGTTTAGTTTATTTAATTGTAGGTACTTGTAGTTAATTGATTTAATTTATTTATTGATAGTCTAGTGTTAGGTTAAATTGTAACTTAGGTTAGGATTTATTTTACAGGTAATTTTGTAATTATTTTAACTAGGTAGCTATTAAATAGTAAATAACTATTTAATAGCTATTGTACCTAGTTAAAATAAATACAAAGTTGCGTTGTAAAATAAATATAAATTCTAAAAGAGCTACAATATAATTATTCGTTATATTGTAGCTATATTAGGGTTTATTTTACAGGTAAGTATTTACTTTTAAATAGGAATACTTTAGTTAATAAGAGTTAATTTATTTTGTTAGATTTAAATTATATTTAATTTAGGGGGGTGTTAGGATTAGGGTTAGACTTAGCTTTAGGGGTTAATACATTTATTAGAGTAGCGGCGAGGTCCGGTTGGCAGATTAGGGGTTAATACTTGAAGTTAGGTGTCGGCGATGTTAGGGAGGGCAGATTAGGGGTTAATACTATTTAATATAGGGTTTTTGAGGTGGGAGTGAGGCGGTTTAGGGGTTAATACATTTATTAGAGTAGCGGCGAGGTCCGGTCAGCAGATTAGGGGTTAATAAGTGTAGGTAAGGTAGCGGCGACGTGGGGGGGCAGATTAGGGGTTAATAAATATAATATAGGGGTTGGCGGTGTTAGGGGCAGCAAATTAGAGGTACATAGGGATAACGTAGGTTGCGGCGGTGTACGGAGCGGCAGATTAGAGGTTAATAATATAATGCAGGTGTCAGCGATAGTGGGGGTGGCAGATTAGGGGTTAATAAGTGTAAGGTTAGGAGTGTTTAGACTCGGGGTTCATGTTAGGGTGTTAGGTGCAGACTTAGAAAGTGTTTCCCCATAGGAAACAATGGGGCTGCGTTAGGAGCTTAACGCTGCTTTTTTGCAGGTGTTAGGTTTTTTTGCAGCCCAAACTGCCCCATTGTTTCCTATGGGGGAATCGTGCATGTGCACGTTTTTCCAGCTAGCCGCTACTGTAAGCAACGCTGGTATTGAGAGTTGAAGTGGCGGTAAATATGCCTTTACGCTGCCATTTTGGAGCCTAATGCAGCCCTTCAGAGAACTCTCAATACCAGCGTTGTTTAAAAGGTGCGGGGGGAAAAAAGGAGCGTTAGCTACGTGGGTCTTTACCGACAAAACTCTAAATCTAGCCGTAAGTTTAAAATAAGCTAACATTACAGAAAATAAAAAATCTAATACTACAGAAAATAATAAACAAATGATCAAACATTAAAAAATTAAATCTAATCCCTATGAAAATAAAAAAGACCCCCCAAAATAAAACATATTATATTGCTAAACTACCAATAGCCCATAAAAGGGCTTTTTGCAGGGCATTGTCCTAAGTTAAACAGTTCTTTTACATTAAAAATAAACAAAGCCCCCCCTAAAAGTAAAACCCACCCACCAAACCCCCCCCCAAAAAAAAATAAAAAATAACACTAATAATCCTAATCTACCCCTTGCCCTGAAAAGGGCATTTGTATGGGCATTGCCTTTAAAAGGGCATTTAGCTCTTTTGCTGCCCATCCCTAATCTAAATAAAAAAAAAAACAACCAAAAATTAAAAAAAAAACTAAAGCTAAACCCCTAACTATTAGTTATATTGTAGCTAGTTTAGGGTTTATTTTACAGGTAAGTATTTAGTTTTAAATAGGAATTATTTAGATAATGATAGTAGGTTTTATATAGATTTAATTATATTTAGTTTAGGGGGTGTTAGGGTTAGGGTTAGACTTAGGTTTAGCGGTTAATAAATTTAGTATAGTGGAGGCGACGTTGGGGACGGCAGATTAGGGGTTAATAAATGTAGGTAGGTGGCGGCGATGTTAGGGGCGGCAGATTAGGGGTTAATAATATTTAACTAGTGTTTGTGATGCGGGAGTGGGGCGGTTTAGGGGTTAATATGTTTATTATAGTGGCGGCGATGTCGGGAGCGGCAGATTAGGGGTTAATAATTTTATTTTAGTGTTTGCGATGCGGGAGAGCCTCGGTTTAGGGGTTAATAGGTAGTTTATAGGTGTTAGTGTACTTTGTAACACTTTAGTTATGAGTTTTATGCTACAGCTTTGTAACGTTAAACCCATAACTACAGACTTTCAGTTTACGGTATGGATCTTGGCGGTATAGTGAGTACCGCTCACTTTTTGGCCTCCCAGGCAGACTCAGAAATATATTTTTAAAAGCTGCGGTAATTACGTTGCGTTACGGCCAAAAAAGTGTGCGGTACAGCTATACCTGCAAAACTCGTAATACCAGCGGTAGTGAAAAAGAGCCTTAACGCTGCTTTTTCACTCATACCACAAAACTCGTAATCTAGCCTATTTTTGTTTATTTAGGTAATTTGGATTAATTTAGGGGGTGTTAGGTTAGGGGGCTTAATAATTTAATTATGTATTTGCGTTGTGGGAGATGGCGGTTTAGGGGTTAATAGTTTTAATAGGGACTTTGCGATGTGGGTTAATGGCGGATTAGGGGTTAATACATTAGATAGTTTGCGATGTTGGGGTTGGCCGATATAGGGGTTAACAATTTAGTTATTACTTGCGATGTGGGTTTGATGGTGGATATAGGGGTTAATAATTTAATTAGACATATTGTGTTGTGGGGAAGGGGGTTGTCGGTATAATGGTTAATACTTTTATTATTAGTTCCGATGTGGGTTTGATGGGGGATATAGGGGTTTTACGTGTCAGGTTTATTTTTGGGAGGTGGGTTAGACGTTTACAGGAGATTTGATATTTTTTTTAATTTTTTTAGGCGCCGGCAGTTTCTAAAGTGCTGTAAGTCACTGGCGACTCCAGAAATTTGTATTTACACACATTTCTGGACATTGCAAGTTTATCCAACTTACAGCACTTTATGAACTGCCGGCAGGGTTTATGTAATACCCCAATGTGCGAGGGGAAATTACGGTCGTTACGGGTTGCAGCGCTATCGCTGTAGCCTGCTCCATACATGTAATCTCGCCCAATATTTTTTATCACGAGTGCTGTGTACGACACATTACAGAGCAGCAGTCTGTCATTTCCAGAAATCCTGTGAAGCTGATCTGGATGTTCCTGTAGCCCTGGGCCAGTGAGCTGGTACACTGCACATTTCCAGCATGCAACATACAGCACACTGGGGTGCTTATTTTAAAGTCAAGTACCTTGTTTTAGCCTAGGGAAAAGCTTGTGAGTGTAAAGCAATTTCACAGAAAGGATAGAAGACATAAAAAGAAAAGTTTTAACTCCTTCGCTACCGGGACTTTCCGAGAAAAGCTTGCCCAAAATACCGGAGAACTTTTAGCATTTTTGCTATCACTCCGTTTAAAAAGAAATAGAGCCTTGTTTTTTTTTATTTACTTGTCAAAACTATATATAGTATATATATTTTTTTAAATAGACACCCCAAGATATTGATCTAGGCCCATTTTGGTATATTTCATGCCATCATTTCACTGCCAAATGTAATCATATAAAAAAAAATCGTTAACTTTCACAAACTTTGGGTTTCTCACTGAAATTATTTACATGCCGCTTGTACAATCATGACACAAACGATTGTAAAAGCTTCTCTGGGATCCCCTTTGTTCAGAAATAGCAGACATACATGGCTTTTCCACTGCTTTTTAGTAATTAGTATGCTAATTGCAGCTACGCATCACACATATTATCCCCAGCAGTGAAGGGGTTAATCCGGTAGCTTGTAAGGTTACTTTTAGCTTTAGTGTAGAGATTATCTCCCACCTGAGACCTCCCACCCCTGATCCCTAACGGATCCCTCTCAAACAGCTCTCTTCCCTCCCTCATTCACCACTGCTCACTACAATCTTAGGTACTGGCAGACAGTCAGACAGGTACAATGTTTTTTTAAATTAATTATTTTTCTTATTATTATTAGACATGTGCGATTCGGTTTGGTTCGATTCGGAAATTCGGAAAATTCGGAAAATTCGGAGATTCGGATCGAACCGAATCTCCGAATTAAAATAGTGCCGAATCTACCGAATAAATCCGAATTACTTCAGATTTATTCGGATTTATTCGGTAGATTTGGATGGCCATGGATTACACTAGTATTGTACAGTATATTAGGTTATATCAACTGCGAAAAAAGAAGACGACGGCACTACCAATGCTGTGTTCCTGATATTATTGGTGTCTCATGTGTATTAAATACACACATAGAGACAATAGATATATAATTTTAAGGGACTAAGGTGCTGTACATTAAGAGACAACAACTGGAAAAGCACAATTGCAGAAAGCAATTGAAAATAATGTACTTACATAGCACTCAACAGCATATTTGGGGCTAAATACCGTAGGTGAAAAGAGCCCTATGAAGGCAAGTTAAAACTTAACTTTTATTGACTTTGGATAAAATTCAAAACTAAGTTAAAATAATCAGCAGATGTGACCCGGGACGAAAGGGATTGCTAGGGAGTGGAAACGTGGACCACCCTAATCCCAGAGTGTAAAATATAGAACCCTGGTATGGTCTCCTGAAGTACTACCCTGTGCCTCAAGATAAAGTGGAAGAAGGTGAAAATCAATTATATTTTAAGGATGCCCCCACTATCACTCTCTATCTGAGTCTAGGGATCTCTACTTTACAATGACACCTTCTAAGTTATATTAAGAGGCACAGTAGTCTCAAGGAGATGTGAGCTATCCACAAATAAGATACTATAGAATTGGCTAGTGGATACCCAGGTAGGTAGAGTACTCCTATTATTGGTTAATCTGTGATTGCTGATAAAGTTCAGCCTCTCATGTCATATATTATGAACTAGTTTACTCTATTGGTGATAGTACTCAGAATACCTATATCTGGACTAACTATTTGTCTCCGTTCTTTCACAGTCTCCTTATCTTCACAATCCTCTCCCTTGTCTCTGAACATTGGTTCTTCCTTTGAGCCTAAATAATTTGCATAGCCAGTTTTTTGGTTGTTTTTTTCAATATACTTTTTATTGAAAGGCAACTTAACAACAAGTTACATTTTAGTGCAGTGTGGTTACATCATTCATGGTGTAGGTGATACCTCCAAGGAGGTTTAGCATTTTCTTTAAATGGAAACTTGATGCAGTCCCAGAGACGTATCAGATGTTGATCGAGTGTCCCTTATTTTATATATTTTCAACTGAAATAATACATAATACAGTCTATCTTAACTCTCCTCCCGCACACAGAATATATCCAAAAGGTCTGAGAATGTCTTCTGCTCTTACCATCTCGTTGTTCTACTGTTAAAATAACATTTAAATTGGTGAATAGTATAAAAGACTGTGAGATAAACTAAACAGCGTCCTTTATATGATTCCTTCAGTCTTGTTGGTTTTACATCTGTCTCCTTCTTCCCGTGAAAATCCATTCCTCCAATTTGTAATATTCAATTCTTACTACCCTGTGCTAAATAAAATTCCAATCTCCCCTCAATTGGGCGCTTGATACATACTCCGAGTTTTGGAACGGGTACATTATTTGTTTTTGGACTTGCTGGGGCTGATGTAAAATAAATCCTTCCCATTTTTCCACAATGGCCTTAACCCTCAATTTCATGTCTCCCATATCGTCAAATTGTTCTATTATCATGAAAAGTGACAGTGAATTTTTGTGTTGTCTTACTGTTGGTTGATTCTTATTTCTATATTTTTTGAGTATTAAAGGGACAGTCTACACCAGAATTTTTATTGTTTAAAAAGATAGATAATTCCTTTATTACCCATTCCCCAGTTTTGCATAGCCAATGCAGTTTTATTAATATATGTTTTACCTCTGTGATTACCTTGTATCTAAGCCTCTGCAGACTGTCCCCTTATCTCAGTGCTTCTGGCAGACATGCAGTTTAGCCAATCAGTCCAGACTCCTAAATAACTCCATGGGAGTTAGCACAATGTTATCTATATGACACACATGAACTAGTACTGTCTAACTGTGAAAAACTCTTAAAATGCTCTAAGAGGCGGTTTTCGACGGTGTAGAAATCAGTTTGAGTCTACCTAGGTTTAGCTTTTCAAAAATACCACCAAGGAAACAAAGCAAATTTAATGATACAAGTCAATTGTGAAGTTGTTTAAAATTGCATGACCTATCTGAAAAGTTTAATTTAGACTAGACTGTCCCTTTAACTTTCTGGTTATGAATATGACATTATAAATGAGTAATTTCTGTTTACCTTGTTTAATGGGGAAATCTAAAAGTATTGTGGTACTCTCATCCATTTTAATATTGATGGAGCATAGTGTGTTTATCCATCTTTCGGTCATTGCCCAGAATTTAGTTAAGCGTGGGCATGCCTTAAACAAGCGAAGATAGTTTGAGTTTGAATGCTGGCACTTGACGCACACATTGTCGGTGTCCCTCACCCACCTGCTATAAATGTTGGGAGTGATATCTGCTCTGTGTAGTGTTTTAGTGTACATTTCTCTTTTGTTGACCATTAATGTCGCCTTCCTAACCTTGTCAATGATTTCAGTGATATGTGCGTCAGATATGTGTGTCTGCAGGATCTCTGTTCATCTGCTACTTATGTCTTCCCTAATTTTTTGGTTCGTTTTGTCAATTAATAATTTATATATGGGTGATATAGAGTAGATACCTTAAGTGACGAGGGAGATCTTTTTTTAGATGGCGTCGGAATTATCCGTGAATCTTAAGTGTTTCTGAAGATGTAATACGTAGTGTTTATTTTGGAGGTATGTGAAATGATGCTTGTTAGGTAGTGAGTATGTATTTTGTAAGTCTCTGTAGGTGTGAATACGTCCATCTGTTTCCATGATTATCAGACGTACTGAGTGTAGGCCCTTTTCCTTCCATAGTGCAAAAAAGGTTTGGTGGTTAGTCCTGCTAGAAATGATGAGTTTCCTCCAATAGGTAGGAATTGGGTATGTGTGTGGGAGAGACCCTTCCATCTGCACAGATTTCTCCTAGCCTTGAGTGACTCTGTAAATAGGGGGGGGCCTCCTGCTATTAAGTTCATTTTCTGTTTTTCCATGAATGGTAGCTTTGCCGATTAAGACCTTAACTCGTCCGCTGCCTCTGAGGGTGCGGACATCAATCCGATCGGGTTGATTGACACCCCCTGCAGGGGACAGCATTGCACAAACAATGTTAAATGCCGACAGCGTATGCTGTCGGCATTCAGCAATGTCTGGCGGACATGATCCGCTACAGTGAAGTGATTTGTGTTACTCAGCCAGTCTAGTACATATTTACTGGATGCTGCCCAGTTATATAGTTCCAAATTTGGCAAACTGAATCCCCCAGTATGCACTGAGCTTGTTAGTTTCTGTAAACTAAGTCTGTGTTTTTACCCTGGCTATATAAAATTTGTGAA